>NC_065516.1:12610405-12657651 GCF_006386435.1 Epinephelus moara
GCATTTCCAAGGTGGAGAGCACTGCAAGAGCTAAAGGGGCTACAATCTGACTCGAAGCTAGCTCTTCTTCTCCTGGACAGGTACAACATAAAGTCAAATGTCTGTTTTAATTAGTGTTACAGTAACGTTAGGCACATGTCGCTATGTCGATTCAATTAAATTTAATGTTACAATCGTAGCATGGGTTAATGTCCGGAGCTTGAGTTATTAGCAGCTCGGTCCCAGCAATGGGTCAGGTGTTACGGTTGTGTTAGGTGAGTAGCCCGGCAGCCCAGCTAACATTTGCAATTAGCATTGTAAAATGAAGCCAGGCTAAAACATCACTCTCACTCACGGAGAAGAGTAGGAACGTTAGCGTTAGCTCCCGGTGTTAGCACTAGCCAGGATCCGGCGATGGCTCTAGCATTCTATCATTATAAGGCTCAAAAATGTTTTGCAGCTCCAGGCAGGTTTTTTCAAAAATGTTTTGCAGCTCCAGGCAGGTTTTTAAATGTTTTGCAGCTCCAGGCAGGTTTTTTCAAAAATGTTTTGCAGCTCCAGGCAGGTTTTTTTTTGTTCAAAGCTGGCTCTTTTGATAGTACAGGTTGCTTACCCCTGTCTAGATTGTAGGATTTAGAGGCTGTGAGGTTGCAGGTTGCAACCAACTCAAATGTCTCCCGTGTGCCAAGCATGTAGGAGAACGACAGGACAAGGTCAACAGCCCTATCTAGAGTCAGTGTCTTATTTGTCCATTCTGGGCTACTGTGGAAACATGGCAGTGCAACATGGTGGACTCTGTGGAAGAGGACCCACTCCGTCTGCAGATAACCAGCTCTTTCTAAGGTAAGGAAAACATGCGATTCTTATTTTCAGGTGACTGTACATGAATGAAAACATCATTATGAATATTATATATCATTTGTGCCATAATATCCTCCTAAAATACTGGACCGGAAACTGGACTGGAAAAAAATAATGTGAAATGAAATCCTGCAAAATTAACATTCCCAAATTAGTCTTTGTATGGATTCAAGAGTGTGTATGACCACACTGCTACCTTGCTGCTAGTAGATATTTTCAATCGATCCAATATGTGCTTGCAACCCAATCGCCAGAATACATGGTGGCATTGCACGTTTCTGCAAACCACAGATATGTCACATTCATATGTAGCGAATATGTTGAAACTTTATGTTTCTTTATGTTTAGATTGTCAGTTTTATGTGGTGACAACCCCGTGGTTAACATGTGGTTATGTTTAGACACAAAAACCAGTTTGTCATAGGGTCTCAAGCAGTGTGCTGCAGCTTGGCAGCCATCTTGCCGAAGTGTCAGGCCATACACCTCCTGATAAGACACTCAGTACATAGACATGTAATCAGAACTATGTTACTTTACAAATGTTGATATGATATGTATGTTAAGTACAAATACATATTACAGTGTGAAGAAATGTACTATGCCAATATTTTCTTCTGGCGACTGGGCTGATGCCTCAGTTTGAAATTTCACTCAATGAAAACAACCTTAAGTGTTCAGGATGTCTTTAATCCCATAAAAGCAGTGCTTACTTGAAGGAGACTCAAGGTCTCCTTCACCCAGAAACCACAGACCCTCCCTTGCTACTGGAGCCTGCTGATGGACTGTAACTGGCAGTATTATATGCAATATTTCTACCAAGTGCCCTTCTCAAAAACCAGATAAAACATTTTAATAACAGAAAAGTTCAAAAGACAGAAACCATCTCTTTGTTCCAGTGATATCTCAGTGAGAGAACAACCACCTCCTGCAAAAGACACATCCAACATTCCCTGTAACTCTGGATCTTCCGAGGTGCTTATGACAGTGGACATTTGTGTGTCTCTTTGGTGTCTTTTCAGTACAGCAGGACACATACTCCAGCATGGCAGGACATATTTTTAAACCTTAGACGGTGATCGGTGCATGAATCACAGCTTTTTGCGGCAGGGCCATGTGGGTAGAGATGGACGGCGGTGGGGAGGAGGACAGACATGAGATGAGAGGAAGCTGATCACTTTGGCACAAGCCAGCATGCTCCATCAATGACTCATCTGTCTTTGGGATGCAGGGGCGGTCTGGCGGGACTTGGTGGTGGTGGTGGTGGTGGTGGTGGGATACAAGGACATGTCATGTGTCGTGGTGGATTCATGACTCACACATAAGGGTTGTGTGTGTGGGTGCACCTGGTGGGAGACATACACGTGTAGAAAAACACACACTGTACAACATAATTACAAGTATAGAGGTGTTGTTTTTCTTGTGTTGTACCTGACGACCCCAAATACTTGAATACCCTGAAAGCATAAAGTATTTTTTTTTGTTTGTTTTTTTTAAGATATTTTTTTGGGCCATTTTGCCTTTAATTGATAGGACAGTTAAGTGTGAAAGGGGGAGAGAGAGAGGGAGTGACATGCAGCAAAGGGCCACAGGCTGGAGTCAAACCCGGGCTGCTGCGGCAACAGCCTTATATATGAGGTGCCTGCTCTACCACTAAGCCACCGACGCCCCGTGAAAGCATAAAGTTTGTCTTACACAAAAGTTTTAATTTTGCAATCACTTCCTGTACCTGTAAATGGACATTTGAGTTTAGTTTGTCATACATGTTTTGTTTTTGTTTTTTTGTTTTTTTACCTTGGAGTAAACTGATGCTTTAAAGGGGACCTATTATGCTTTCTCTTATTTTCTACCATATGTATATAATGTTACAATCTCAGATGCTCATATTAAACTTGGCCAAAGTTTCAAATAATGACGTTAACATGTGTAAAAGTAATCCCTGTGAGCAAAAACCTCAGGCTTCAGACCATTCTGAATATTCTGTTTTCAACGGGTTTTGTTACCTTTAAGACAAGATGTCGTCAGCTCATTCATAATGTAGCCTACACTGCTACATGTAGCTACGTAACATAAGGGAAACATGTAATCCTGGTTACTGATTTTGTTCATTTCTCCCTGATTTTGGTTCACATGGCTGCTGTAACATGTCTGGTTGTGAAGATTTTGGTTTACAAGCTTTTATGCAAGGTTTTTCATGGTAGAATATGCTGCTATTCTTTGTTACAGTCATTCCCGGCTGCAAGAACACTGCTACATGTAGCTACATGCTAACATCAGGGGAATATATGATTTGGTTGCAGATGTTGTTAATTTCTCCCTGATTACAGATCATACATCTGCAGGAATGTGTCTGGTGGTGAAGATTGTGGTTCGGAGCTCTATTTGAGATTTTTAGGTAAGAAAGTGCTGCTACATGCTAATCTTGGTTGCCGATGTTTATCATTGCTTTCTGATTTTAGATCATGATCCTGCAGGAACATGTCCAGTTGTTAAGATATTAGTTTAGAGGCTTTTCAGGGTTCTTGCACCATTTTAAAAGTAAAATTTAATGCTTTTTAAAAATAATATAGAAATATCAATTTATTAGCTTTATGCAGATAGTAACAGTACTGGTTATGTGCTCTATTCAAGTCAGTCTATGGTCACTGTGGTCTTTCTGTGTGTGTGGCCTATAAATTTAATGGTAAATTTTGCAAATTAAACTAATGATTTTCTATAGGTTTACTAACTGGTAAAATCATACATTGTGTGCTAAAATACAACATATCTAATGTGTATTTACAACATAGCTTGATTCTGCATCTCTATTTACAGCTCATTAACCCTTACGTGAATGTTTACTGTTGCTGTGGCAACAAGTGACAGACTACATTAGCAGCTAGATTTGCCCAACCGTCAACAACAACCCATAAAACCACAATTCGGCATATTTACACATAATAAACCACATCTACCACCAGTTACACCCCTTAAACTCTGAGCTAATGTGTTGTTACCTGTTAGATTGTCAAAGTGACCATAGACCTGTGACCTAAATATAGCACATAACCAGTCCTCTGCCGACTCTGCCCGGATTGGGAGCACTGAGCACCAGGGGAGTGTTGGTGTTTAACGTTACACCGCTAGTACAGGAGCTTTGGTCCGCATTAACGTTGCTCAATTTTACACCATACTTAAGGGTGTTCATAAAATCATCCCGTCTGTTATCAAAAAGGACGGGGTGCTGTGAAACGAAGTTTATCAACCTTTCTCCCATACTGTCCTGCCTGACAGGATTTCGGACTCTCCCGGGTCTGCGCGACTATAAACAAACAATTTCATTGGCCCAGCTGTGTAGTTCCGCCGGCGAATTCCGCGGGGGGTCAAAGTCTGGGCGGAAACTTTTTTCACCGCATAAAAGTTCCGCCCCGGTGTGCAAACTTCCATAAGAACCCATGAAATCAACTTTTATATTTTTCCGCGAGAATAATCCGCGCGGATATTCGCCCTCAGTGAGAATGGACTTTTAGTATGAATAATATATGTGATTTCAAACACAATCGTAACGTTACTTACAATGAAATGACCCAAGATGTCCTCGGCTCTGGAGTGACCCATGAACTCCGACCCATAGTAACGGAAATGACATGATGTGTGCCAGTCTCATCAGTAGTCCAGAACCGCAAAAAGGTCCATGTGTTTGCTCTTTGTCGTTTCATTCATGCTTTCGTCAAACATGACAACATATGGCTTCTAACTCACGCTGCGCAATAGCTCCTTTTTGATGAATGAAACGATGCCATATTTGGTGACATATGCAGTTTTATTTTCACCACAGGTGAATGACTTGGCAAACTGGGAATCGGGAACATGGCGGCAAAGATGTCTCGTATGTCCTCGTTAGATCTTAACAAATTGTGCCTCGCCACAGTATGCAGAACCCACAGTACCTCTGCCTTTTGGGTGTCTGGTGGTGAAATGAATCTCATCATAGCCGACTGAGAGGTGGCGTCTGAACTTTTAACGTCTTTCGGTCGCGCTGCAAACAATGCAGGGATTAGCCTGGCCCCGCTATTGCTAACTGCTGCCATGTACCGCAGGTGCTTTACTCCTTTCATGTGAGACTCGACGGCTTTGAGCCCCATGGTCCCTAAAGAAAAAGTCTTCTTACAAAATGTGCACATTGCCTCGTTGTTGTTTGCCGGTGCCAACCACCTCCTAAATACGTCCTCCTCCATCCACTTCTCGTTAAATTTACATTTCCCCATCTCTGCATCTTCAACCGCTCACCTCGATATCCGCGAAATGCGGATGCCCAACGTCAGCGTCTGTAGCAGACGTACCGTAAAACAGCTATTAATCGCGGAGACTCATTTACGACACCGTACCATATAGGTACCATACTAAATTAATCACACAAATACACACTATTATATGTTTTATGGTGGGCCACTGTGCTTTCCAATCGGCATTAAACGCACCGGCTGAAAATGTAATACCTACAGCAAATTTACGGTAAATTTAAGACAATTTAAGACCTTAATTACCCGAATTTTAATTTAAGACATTTTAAGACTTTTTAAGGACCCCTGGGAACCCTGCTTTTATTTGTGATTTTTTTCACAGTAGAAAGTGCTGCTATACTCTGTTAGAGTCATTCTCCTAGCTGCAAGTACATTGCTACATGTAGCTACATGCTAACTTCAGGGAAACATGTAATCTTGGCTGCAGGTGTTTATGATTTCTTAACAACTCATTCTTACAGCAACCTTGTTACGTATCAACATTTGGTCATGGACTATCTGCATCAACTTAGGACGTGCTAGGTACCCTGGGTGCATTTGTTGTTGACGTTCTGGGATGCCGTGTCAAATTCAGCCTGTTACATGCATTGTGTCCATTTAAAATACACTTAAGTTTTCACAGGAAATGGTCATGTTTGGCCAACACATGCACACAGTTGGGTTTAGGCAGCAAAAGCACATGGTTAGGTTTAGAAATAAATAACAGGGTTTGGCTGTACATTCAAATGGGAAGCAAATACCGGCCTACCGGGTAGAAGTCGGTGGACCCATCGTCATCATGTCGACATGACTATCCAAGCACTAGTATTTGACGACTTTGGAATGAGACCAGGTTGGCTGGAACGTGTCCAGCTTTGAGGATTTTAGTTTAGAGGATTTTATTGGTGATTTTTCATGGTAGAAAGTGCCGCTATTCTCTGTTACAGTCATTCCCTGGCTGCAAGTACACTGCTACATGTAGCTACATGCTAACATCCAGGAAACGTAATCTTTGTTGCCGACATTTTCAATTTCTCTGTGATTTGAGCTCATGTTCCTGTGGGAACATGTGTGGTTGTAAAGAGTTTAGTCTAGAAGCTTTTATTGAAGCCATTCCCTGGCTGCAGGTACACTGCTACATGTAGCTACATGCTAATTTCAGGGAAACATGTAATCTTGGTTGCTGATATTGATAATCTCTCCCTGATTTTAGATCATATTCCTGCTGGAACATGTCCAGTTGTGAAGTCTGGGATTTAGAAACCTTTATTATTTATTAACTATTTATTATTTATTTACATGTATATATATATATTTTTTTTTTTTTTTTCAGGTAGAAGATGCTGCTGTACTTTATTACAGTCATTCCCTGGCTGCAATGAAGGTGCAGAGACACTGAGTTATGAAAGACTGGAGGCTTAAAGAGACAGGCGCTACAATGGAGCGTTTCCAACAGACAGTGAATACAGGTGTTCAAGCACAGACAGTTTGAGGAAAATAAAGTTGTTGGGTTTTTTTACATTAAAGCTTGTAAACATACAAAATACAAGCATGAACCTGAAAATGAGCATAACAGGTCCCCTTTAAATGAACCCTCTTGCACAACCAGAACTGGTTAAAAAATGTCTTGGTTTTGAGAAAGCGTAGCCTCCTGTGATGCTTGATGTATTGCAACACCTAGTCTTGTAATGTTTGACCTCAGCCAGTAGGCAGAGAGCCACCCACAAGGTCCCGTTCCTCCATCCTCTGAAGCCACTCTCTGGTCTGGACTCCTACACACGCTTTCCCTGCCTCAATGGTGGCTTCATCATTAGAGGAGCCCCTGGTGATGTGAGCATACATGACTCACAGAGAGCCTCTGTTACGCTCCTCCGCCACCACTACCACCTCCACAGCTGGAACATTATCCACAATGCACGTATTAACACATTTATGTTCTTGCAATTCACCGTCCAGGTACTCATGGTTCAATTACTTACGCATGAATAGGTCGTCCAGTGAGTAATTCTTTGCCCCACGTCAAAAAATGTCCTTATCTGACAGCTGCAGAGATGAACAACTGGAACTATAGCTCATCAGAGCCTTGAAACTGGCGTCACTCTGCTGATGTTTAATGTAGGTAGATCAGCTATTAACACATACTGACGCATCTGTGGAGGACTATCAAATTCATGTCATGTGAAAACATCCAAAAACATGCAACTGACTTCATCCAGGACTAAAAGCTGAACTGACACTCACTCCTTTTTTTTCACAACTTCTGGACCTTTTAAGACTTATTCCAAAGGATCAGTATCTTCTGAAATGTGATGTTTAAAGTCCTAAAACACAACAAAAAGGCTATTATTTGGATTAAGAGGTTAAAACATCACCCGCTTTTCATGCCCTTAATCTGAATAGAGAACTACTTAACAGAGAAATAATGTGAAATAAATTATGTTCAGCAATGGGTGTGACATCATATTCTGTTGAACTGTTGGTTTCTTTGACCCGATTAAGAGTTTTAGTCTTGACAAGATCCCTATGGACTAAGGTTGCATGCTGCATCCTGATGCACGCTTCGTTCAGCTCAGTGATACGATTGGTGGGTGTAGTTTGGTAGAAAGAAAATAATTCCAACATGAAACTGCTCACAAGGTCTGTTATTATCTTGAGTAACCGGGTCATGATTTCTGAAAAGAGACATTGCTGTTGAGTTTTTTTTTTTCAAATGTATTTTTTGATACTTTGAGCAACACAAGCTGAGTGTCATCTAGTTCCAGAGTGAAGAGAGAAGACAGACATCTCTACGGCCGATATCTCCAATGCTCTGCAGCTCACATTTTTGATTTGGGGGTGAACTATCCCTTTAACTACACTTTCTGTAAGTATGAATGCTATTCCAAAGCCTTCTCCACAATGCCTGGCTGGGACCAAATTCAGATACTGAATGCCTCATATTATTTTAGTTGGCCTAACACAGGGGACGGCAACCTTCAGCTCCGGAGCTCTTTGAGCCCCTCTCCATTGGCTCCCTTTGGCTTTGACATAACATTATATGGAAATGAATAACAGTTATTTTTTTTAATATTCAGATTTTGATTTGTCATTGTTGTAGGCCTGAGGTGATTATTGCATTCCACAACTGTAAATATGTGCAGCCTGTACATCTAATTAAAAAATGTTTTAATGTTGCAACTGTTGCGTCATACATCTACGACCTGGTACCTTCTTCTCTAAATTTTGCTGAACTTCAGTAGCGGTGGGTAGCCTGGGGTCTCTCTAGCAAGGCTAGCTATGGATTCCAAATCCAACAAAAGAAGAGTCTTGAAGGAAAATAGAGGCTTTAGTAGTGTGGACAGATTCATTTGCTTTCACCACCAATGCTGCAAAGTTAAAGTACTAAAGAGGTATAAATAGCCTAACTATAGAGTAGCCATTTTGTAGTAAATCATATTAATGAATGCTCATTTAAACCTATTCATAATGCTGATGGGCTAATTTAGACTTTATAGGCTGTTACCTTTATTCAAACATGACTTGCGGCTCAAGAGATCTTTTCTTTCTTTTTTTGGCCAATAGTGGTTCTTTTAATAGTAAAGGTGGTTGACCCTTGACCTAACAGGATTCAGATTTTATTTTTTTATGCCCAAAAGAGCAAAAGTCACTTCATAAAATACAGCTGAGAGAAACCAATGAGCGCAACTGTAAGTCCTTCTGCAGAGGATTCCACATATAAGGAGCTGCATACATAAATGTTTGCTTGCCAAACTCTGTAGGTACCCTCGGTATAGACAATAAAAACATGTTCTGTGAACAGAGAGCATAGACACTTTTTAATTTTTTGCTTAATGTAGGCCTACACACATAAATATGTTGGAAGCAGGCCAATAATAGTTCTGTAAACAAGAGAATGCCAATGACAAAGTCTACGAAATTTTAAAGAGATCCACCGCACCCAAGCAATTTGTGACAATTTCCATTGCAAGTTGAATATCTTGGGGTTGTGGACAGTTGATCGAACAAAAAGCAATCTGAATGCGTCTTCATGTGTGACAGCTAAACTGTAAACTACCATGGCGAAAAGTCCAGTGGGTAAGGTGGTAGGTGTGTGCTGTTGGTGTCAGGTGTGGAGGATCTGGTGACTTAAGGAGGTAGGAACACTCTGAGGACGAGTGGTGGGTGGGAGAAAAACGACAGGGTCTGACATGACAACAAAGGCGAGTGCATAAACAGGATGATTAATTAAATGCAGATCATTGTGGAAATGGGGTATCAGTTGGGACACATTGGGCTCTGGTTAATAGTGGTGAGAATGTGTCATTGTTTTCTCACATTTTATTAAGTATATAATAATAAAAAGGATTAAAAAATGAAAAATGGATGGATTAATGGATTATGAAAGCAGATGCAGCCTTATGCAAATACTAATAATAGCACTACTCCTACCCATCTCACAGAAATAGACTCCTTATGAATACAATTAAGGACGTTTTTGTAATTCTAAAATAAGATGAGCCTCCGTTTGGCACCTGTTCTTACATCGTGATTGATTGCACAAAATTATCATAAACTCAAAAGGCTAATAGGCAATTTATCCGCCGGGTTGACGGGATGAGACCAGTTTTGGCTCCTCTCTGATATTGACTGACTAACTGTGGGTAATGGCTTCGACCCAGACTGATGTGCAGTATTTTTGGAGATGAACTCCTCAAATATTGGCAATCGATGATGTTATTAGTGTTACTGAAACCTGAGATGTCATAAATCACCGGGCTCCTCCTCTACAAACAGAGCTCATTAGATATTGATGAGCCAAATTATATCTAAACTGCTTACCCAAGTCAAATGATACCAGTGACAGAGACGCACAGTCCTGTAGGATACAGCTCTACGGTCATTATCTGGAGCTGCAGACAGTACTGATTACAATTATTTGGACTCAGTGTCAATTACAGTCCTCCCAGACGTGAATTGTGACTTCTCTGCGCCCGATGTGCAAACACAGGAAAAAGGAGAGCCTTTCCCCCAAATGGTGAATCCTCCTCAGCTGCAGCTCTCTCCTCACATTGTTGTGATTAACTGCCGGAGCCCGATGACACCTCTCCCAATTAGGGAAGCCCTTCAGCCACATGTGCCGAGAGGAGCCTCGTTGCTTTGAGAAAACTCCTGTCAGACGATATACTATCTCTGCCATTTGGAAGACAAAACACATACACTGATACACACACACATGGACACACTCCAGCCGTGAACGTACAGTACAGCATGTTTGTGTTTTTGTCCGAGTATAGGCCTGTGTGTGTGTGTGTGTGTGTGTGTGTGTTTCAGTGTCGCTCTATATCTGTTTTGTGACTGAGCATGTGTTTAATCTGTCAGTTTTGTTTACTTCCTCCCTAGGGTCTGAACGTAACTTAAGGGACCCTCCTTCTCGATGCTATTAGGAAAATAACGGAAAGAGAAGAAAAGACAACAAAGGAAGAAAGTGAGGGAACAGAGAAAAAAGGAAAAGAAAATGGCTGGAAGCTGAGGTTGGAATTTTGCCCTCCACTTCAGATTTAACTTCAATGTTCAGAACAAGAATAAGAGAAAATTTGTCTATAGACCAATTTGTACACCTTGCTAGTACCAGGTTGGACCCATTTTACCTTCAGAACTGCCTTAATTCTTCATGGCATAGATTCAACAAGGTGCTGGAAACATTCCTCAGAGACGTTGGTCCATATTGACATGATAGCATCACACAGTTGCTGCAGATTTATCTCCTGTTCCACCACATCCCAAAGGTGCTCTGTTATAATGAGATCTGGTGACTGTGGAGGCCATTGGAGTACAGTGAACTCATTGTCATGTTCAAGAAACCACTTTGAGATGATTTGAGCTTTGTGACATGGTGCGTTATCCTGCTGGAAGTAGCCATCAGAAGATGGGTACACTGTGGTCATAAAGGGATGGACACGGTCAGCAACAATACTCAGGTAGGCTGTGTTGTTTAAATGATGCTCAGTTGGTACTAAGGGGCCCAAAGTGCGCCAAGAAAATATCCCCCACACCATTACACCACCACCACCAGCCTGAACCACTGATACAAGGCAGGATGGATCCATGCTTTCATGTTGTTTACACCAAATTCTGACCCTACCATCTGAATGTTGCAGCAGAAATCAAGACTCATCAGACCAGGCAACATTTTTCCAATCTTCTATTGTCCAGTTTTGGTGAGCCTGTGTGAACTGTAGCCTCAGTTTCCTGTTGTTAGCTGACAGGAGTGGCACCTGGTGTGGTCTTCTGCAGACCTTGGTTGTAACCAGTGGTTATTTGAGTTACTGTTGCCTTTCTATTATCTTGAACCAGTCTGGTCATTCTCCTCTGACCTCTGGCATCAACAAGGCATTTTAGTAGTCTTATTTTACAATGTAACATGTTCAAAATAAATAAATAGAAAATAAAATATCAAATTACTAAGTGACAGCATAACATAAAACATTTTTAAATTTAATTTTTCTTGTCCTTATTTTTTTTTTTTTTTTAATTTTTATTAGTAGTAGTAGAAGTACATTTTCTATATATACACAATATTTTTCTTTACTTTTTCTTTCTTTTCTTTAATACTTAACTACAGGCAAAATAAGATTACAAGGAAGTAATAAAATATAAAATAAAAAACAACAAATAAACAAACAAACAGAAAACCTGAATTATTAAACAATTAACATAGAAATAAATAAAACCGTTTCCAAATTTAAATCATCAAACAAGAAGAATGTTGCTTCTTCCTCCATTTTGGATATGAAATTGTTCATTTATGTTGCTTATTTAAAGTCTTTTGTCTTTATGTTCACCGTTATTTATATATAGGCCTATTTACATACATATCTCTGTTCATATTGTATACAAAAAAAAGAAGAAAGAAATAAAGTGTCTGCAATTCAGTTCCACTCCTCAATAACATCTTCTCATTTACTTCACCTGCACAGAGAAGTAACGCTCGGCTCGGCCCCGCCCCCTAGCGGCGGGAGAACTCGACGTCGTGACGTCCTGAGGCGATGACGTATTTCCCGTCATCATTGTGCTTATTTCAAATATTTACAAACTGCTCCACTCAGCCTCAGTTTGTCTCCTCTCTAGCTTTTTTTGTCTCCTCAGCTTGAACCATCACATCAGGGTAAATATGTGACACCAGCTGGACACAGCATGTCGCTGTATTATTTAAATGTGATGTTTATTTTCGGAGACATCAGACACGTGCTGCAAGTCAACATGAAATACCCGCCAAATAGAATCAAAACGCTCCTTAACAGTTAGATTGACTGTATAAACCTGTGGCTGCCATTGTTGCTACTATTACTATTGTAGTTATGACGCAATTGCAAATGTTGATATCTATCTATCTATCTATCTATCTAAGGAAAACCATGCAATGTGATGAGAAGTCACCATCTCATTTTCCTCAGTGTCCACCTGGATCAATGGTTTGTACATTTGCAGTCTATTGCCTGTTGCCTCTGCATATATGTTTATTTTATGTTTTCATGTACTTCCTCCACTTTCTCTGCCACTTATTTCCTCCCCAGGACCATCCACATCCACTTTTATCCCCTTAAAATGTTTGTGTTTGTTCAATACTTCAACAAAAACTGTTTACTGACCTTGAAGTGTCAGATGACAGACATTTCAAGCGGCACATAAACTCACCGTCTGTTCAGCCTGGTAGCTATAATTTGAAAAGAAAGAAAAGGAAAAACTTGAAATAGTTTTTTTTCCTCCACAAATATTTACTGCATTGTTGTCTGACTTTGATTCCATTTAAAAGTCAGTGTTGTGAAGAGGGTCTGTGTGATTTCCACAGGGCAGGAGGGATGTGGAGGTGCAAAGCGAGCAGTCCGGAGATGAGAGGGTTGAGTTGTTGGTTAGGGTGAAAACATCCACACCCGAAATGTCAGTCGAGTTTTCTGCGTGTTTTTGTGAGGACAGTGAAGCTTGCATGTGAGTGACATACAGTAAAAGTTTGGCACCATAGATGTACTTGAAATGGAGCTCAGTAAATGAGTGTGATTAATTGAGGGCTCATCATCACTGTGATGATGAACATGAGGATGATTATGGCTCCGGTACTGAATCATCACAAAAGGACAAAGGCAGGTCCACTCAACTAATAATCCAATTTGTTTTTGATTTTAGGTGCAAAAATGGCCTTTTTGACTCACCGTCACCGCTCAGTCTTTCACCAGCGACTGCTGCAGCACAAACACAGATGCCGAGCACAAAGCCCAAGGCCAGGACGCTGGTGAGTCACAGTCATACCGGTGTGTGTGAATGAAGGCTAAGTGAACGCTCATCCAGTTAAAAAAAAAAAAAAAGGCTTTCATTTGACGTCATCGGTCTTAATCACTCAATTATAGCAATTTCCAGAAGGTAACCGTACTTTATCTTTTCACTGTGTCTGCCTCCAGGTAACATGCAGGCAGCTGAGTGATGGGGGCGAGGCGGCCTCTCTCAGGGACCAGTGTGAGATCATTCACACGCTCTTAGTTATTCACTCTCAATCATTTATGCTGAAAATACATGAATTACACTGTGTGAGTGTGATGGTGTATTCATGGTGTTTCACAATACTCAATAGATAACATGACACGAGGACATGCAAGGTAAAAATGAAACTTTACTGTAAGTTAGAGGCCTCAGAGGGCAAGAAAACAAGCATGATATGAGCAAGTGAATTCACACTGTGTGGACAAAAGTATGTGGACAACCCTGTCCAACTTTTTAGCAACGGTTTAAGCAAAGCCCTGTCCATCCAAGGTCAAGGATGGTCTTTGAAACTCAACATGTGAAAAAATATGTGCAGACATGACACTAAAAGCAAAAGTCTGTTGATAATATTTTGTCATATTTGCTGAACCTGTCCCTATATTGAGACAGGAGTACATGAGACAAATGGCCTGTGGAAAAAATCATATTCCTTCTCTTCCTCGTAATGCTTCTAATGATACTTGCAAGAATCCACCGCACGTGAACGAAAACAACCAATCAGAGCAGAGGAGTCTCTAGCGTAGCTGTCAATCATGTCAGTCATTGCTTGTGAATTGTCAAACTAGGCAGCGCTGATCAAATATGAATCAAGATCAAGATTCTGTTACTGTTTTGCCTATTTCTCGCCTCAGTCTCTCACCTCATATTTTAGTGTACCGTTTAGTTGTAAAATGAGAATGTTTATAACCTGGCCTCCATGTTGGAAACAGAACCACAGAACCTCTGTTTTAAAAGATAATTCTGTCAACATGACCTTTGTTTTAGAAAATATCTGTCCACATTAAGCCCAGTTCAGACCAAAGATTTGCAATGAGACAAAACCGTTTTAGAACGTTGCAGAGAAAAGTTGCAGCCATGAGAACTGACCACCTGAGCTTGACTCAAGTTTGGGGGTGTCACCTGCAACTCAGCTGGTCAAATCGCTGGCAGCTGGTTTGAGAACGTAAAGTACATCACCTGTTTCAACAGCCAGTCGGCTTGCAGTGAAGTCTGCTGGTCAAGTCAAAATGACAGCAGACGGCGTGTTCGCTTGCTGTGGCAGGTGCTCCGTCCCTCCTGAGCCCTCTGTTTCCATCCTCACGGTGGGTTGATGCTGCTGCTCAATGTATGTGCTTATGAACAGCGGCCGCTGAGGTGCAGCAGACACTTATATGCATCTGTGAAGAGGTGCAGCAACCCTAAGTTTAAGTGTAAAGTAATTGTTAGACCAAGCAGTGCTAATAAACATTAGCAAACCAGCAGTTCACCATTGTTGTTGGTGTTACGAGTGTATGCTCATCACTCAGAGCAACAGTGGGCGTATGCAAAGTGAGGAGGTTACATCATCCTTCCCAAATGCTTACTGTTTCATGTCCACACAGATAAACAGCTACCAGAGTTTTTAAAAATATGCACCTTAGAACATTTTTTTTTAAATCTCTGCTTTCTTGACCTAAATCTCTGTTTGTGTGGAAACAAGAGGCCAAAACATTGAATGGAAAATTTCCGTTTATAAGAATATCTGTCTCATTTAACAGCTAAACAGTACACTGAAATGTGTTTCTAAAACATTTGAGGTGAGAAATAGGCGACACCGTAACAGTCTCTTGATTGATATTTGATCAGCGCTGCCTAGTTGCCTAGCACTACAAGGAGGAGGAGCATGATAATTTTTCATAGATTATATGTCTCATTCACTACTGTGTGAATAAAGTGACAGTTGCAGCAATATGACAAACGTTTTAAAGCTACTAACTAGCTTAGGCAGGTGCAATTGCTTTAATTATGGACTACACATGCACAGTGGCTGTTAATGAACTTGTTAAAGATAAAGAATAAAATCTCAGGATAGATAAAACAGTGTAAACATAATGAACACACGGTAGGTATTATGCAGAATATTACATTTGGTCTGTTTTAACTGGACATAAAGAAGACAGGTGTTTATGGCTGAAGGAGAACAGAGATGAGATTAAATCCACATTACAGAGGCACTGAATTAGTTCAGCCTGAGACTGTCTGCCATTATGACGGTACAACCCTACCACACACACACCTCCACTCATGGGGAAGCACGGTACGAGAAGAGTCGCAGCCTGAGAGTGAACATGAGTCAGCCTAGTAGTACAACTTATTATGAGTGGGCTCCACTACAGTGGGAGCTAAATGGATAACTCATAGAAAGGCTTTTTTTTTTCTTTCAGCCGAGGAGACTGTCTGGGTTACAAAATAGATTTATTGATTTA
Organism: Epinephelus moara; assembly: GCF_006386435.1. Taxonomy (NCBI): domain Eukaryota; kingdom Metazoa; phylum Chordata; class Actinopteri; order Perciformes; family Serranidae; genus Epinephelus; species Epinephelus moara. The sequence continues at coordinate 12,626,241 of NC_065516.1, forward strand.
TGTTATGCGAGGCCCTGCTTGACCATGCTATTAAGATTTGGAATTTTTTCACCGAAGAGCAATTTAGGTTCAAATCATATCTTTTAGACTGTTGTGTTCAGCGAGGGCTCAGATTTCACATTATACCATTAAAAAAAAAAAAACGATGACAGAGGCAGAGTTATAAAATGAAATGTTGAGAGTGCATGGATCTGGACACTGTTATGGCTCCGGACACTGTTATGGCTCCAACTGACAATTATTTTCATTTTTAATTAATCTATTAAAAAAAAAAATTTGTCTATAAAATGTCAGAAAAAAAGGAAAACAAGCGTGAGAGAGTCCAAAGTGACAGCTTCAAATTGCTTGTTTTGTCTAAACCAACAATCCCAAAGCAAAAGAATGTTCAGTTTGTAATGAAAAAAGCAGCAAATCCTCACATTGAAGAGGCTTAAACTAGAGCGTGTTTGAGCATTTTTGCTTGATAAATGTCTTAAATTATGAATTTATTGATTATCAGTTTCACCAATTAAATATGTTCAAGTCCAGATATGACTAATGCCTGATATTGTGTCATTTTAGTTGAATGTAATTGTTTCCTGTTTACTTTGTTTCCTCAGCTCCTCCACCATTGCTTGTACTCAAAGGGACTGCAAGTGTGACGAGCACAGACCCCAGGGGGATCCCTTCCATTCGTGCATCCATCACGGTTGGTTTTACAACAAATGCACCAGATTGCTGCTCTGTTTCTTTTTTTCCTCCCTTCTGTCTCATGTGCTACTGTCTATATGAAAAAATGTTTTGTTTTGTTTTTAGAAAAGTTGACAGCTACAGCTTTAAAGGAATACTTGACCCACAAAATTATCTTTTCTATATCAATTACTCACTGAAAAAATCTGATAATACTAATGCAGTAGAATCCAGGTCTCATTTATCCAGTCATATGCTCAGTACTTTCCAAACACATACATTTACACTAAAATGTTACTACTCAACACACCTCCACACATGAGTAGTGCATCTGAGCATGCATTTGAACTCTGCTTGTACACCCCATTGAGCAGACTTCAAAGACATGTGCTGGCCAAGGTGTGCTTATTGTCTGTGTCTGACACTGTTTATGCGGGAAGTGTTTTAAATATGTGGTTGGGAAGTACTGAACATACAACCGGATAAATGAGACTTGGATTATACTGCATGAATTATGTGAGTTTGTAAACTGATGTTTTGACATAGTTTTGCTGTTGTTAAATGCAGACCCCTTTAACTCCAATTCATCAAAATTTTACTCAGTTTTTGGATTCTTCGTTCATTGTGGAGGCATGTGAGAAAAACATAAATCGTAAACGTAAATCATAAGGTCATTGTCAACAAATCCCACAAAAAGCTAAAACCACAATGTGCCAGTTCATCTCTTAATATTTCCTGACTTCCCCAACTGGTTTGTGGCTCCTACTGAAGATATAAATGCTAGATAATTTATATTCTAAAAAAAATCTGTCCTCTGTAGTTTTTAGTAAATCACTCAAACAGTAGCAGTCGGATATATTACATGTTTTAGGGACTATTTTCAGCAGAGGATAAATACACATTCACTGCCCTTGAGAATATTTCAGGCATCAGGATGGTGAATGTGGTATTGACCCAAAATGAACTACAGTGGCAGTGTTCATTGTCATGAGGGAGGGTGCTGTCCTCTGCAACAGAATGACTCAGTGATGTGGTTTTTTGGCAACAATGGAGCTCTATGGCAGAGATACATCAGACCACACAGGCAGTAATTGTTAGGAAGAGTTCAGTTCATTGTTGGTTTTGTCTTTTCATGGGATTAGCTGACAGTAATAAACATAGAGGATATTTGCAGACCTCCCAATCCTTTGCAGCAAATTGAAATTGTAGTTGATGGATATGACCACAAGATGGAGGTGTTGATCTGTGGTAAGCAGTTATTTTTAAACGTGTTCATAATACCACAAACAAACACCTTAATCTGTTTCTTGCAGGGCTGCTCAACAGCATTATTATTAATTATCACTTTGTAGTTATATTACTGTTCACAAACAATTAATTGATAGTTAATAATGTTTACTAACTATTTTGGTATTTTAACAGTTTGTTTTTGCAAATATAATATTTTATATACTATAGGCCTATTAAGTTGTTGTTGGTGACTGAAATGATTTTTTAACCTTTAATAACTTTAATCATTACATAAATGGACAAGATATTTGTAACACTTTGTTAAGGGTTCTTAATTTGTTTGTAAACTGCCTATAAACTTTATAAATTTTGCTGGCCATTATAAAGGCCATTATAAAGTTTCAATGTCTGTAGTATTATACTGTACTATTATACTTACAATTTGCACCTTTACAATACCCATCCAAATAATATTTATACATGATTTACAAATCAATTATTACCATTATAAAATACTAAACATAGTATATAAAAAGTTATAATGTTTGCAAAAATAAGATGTTAAATTACCATAAATTACAGCATTACTGATAATAACAAACCATTATTAATTATCTATTGATTGTTTGTTAACAGTGAAATAACTTTTAATTTAAGTTCAATTAACTATCAATGACCATATAATGATTATGGTTATTATAAAGTGTTACCTGCGTTTCTTTAGGACAACAATGGTGTGTATCACAGATATCTTTGCCTGCAGTTGGAGGAGAGGAAACAACAGATAAAGAGGGAGAGAGGCAGCAATGCTGTTGACGAGCAAAAGGTTAGTGACTTTATAACGAGAAGGATGCACTTTCATTAATAAATAATTAACAAATAAAAAAAAATTTTTAGAGCACTTTTCATACAAGGGAGGCAGCTCAAAGTGCTGTACACTAAAGATGCAACACAAAAGCAAAAAGGACAACAAGGTTAGCCAATAAAAAGACTGGATGATAAACAAAATATAAAAGTGAAGGTAAAGTACAGAGATCAGTTACAGTAGTAAAAATTAATATAAAATAATAATAAAAAAGATTTACATCAATTAAAAGTTACACTTAAAAGTCACACTTTTAGCTGTCGTTTGAAAATATTTACTGAGCTAGCATATTTTATAGCTTTTAGGGTAGTCCATCATTTTGGTGCATAGTAATAGTATGTATTTGAAAACCCAGCAGTTGAAGATCTGATCGCTCATGAGGGATTATAAAACGACAGAGAGTCTGCAATGTAAGCCAGTCCCAAACCATTAAGAGCTTCAAATCTAGTCTAAAAGATACTGGGAGCCACTGGAATGTAGCTGAAAGTGGGGTAATATGCTTCTTTGTTCTGGTTAAGCAGCACAATTCTGAATAAGTTAAAATGTTCATGATAAGATTGATGGTAGATTACTTATACGTTTACTAATGGTGTCACAATTCTCCTACCGTCCGCAGCACAATGAGACCATGCAGCAATCCGTCTGGGGGATGCCAGGAAGTGGCGCCCCAAACTACCACCTGGGCACAGTGAAACGGACCAAAAGCCTCCACGCTGCTGGGATTTTACCCCAGGAGCAGGTAAACAATGCACCGTTTATCACCCTGAGCATTGTTCCATGCAACAAAAGCCCAGTGTACTCAGAAGGTCTCCTGATCGCGCCGGTTTTGACAGGAAAGAAAGTGAAAGAGTCTGCAGCCACGCAAATCTGTAACAAATGAGGATTGTTGTGCAGTAAGACACAGTGTCGCCTCTGTGATTATTTTAGATACGAGCAGCAACACACTGTCCACAATGACAAGACAAAAATACGGGTACAGTAAAAATCCACTTGACATTGTTTCTGTGATGCTTGAGCCTCCTGCAGAGTTTTGCTGCTCCAAAATGTTTTTGTAGGTAAAACTCCAGTCTGACCTCCTCTCCACACATCGCACTCATCTCGTAGCAGCTGAAACTCAAACCTCTGTCTGTGGTTCTTAACAGTAGGAGCTGGTCAGACTCTAAACAAGCTGTGTTTGAGGTCTAAACATGAGTCTGGGTCCTGGGCCAGCATCACATTACAGCCCCATTTCTCCGGCCGGTGTTTCTGAATGCTGTCTTTGTTTCCAGATCCGTGATAAAGGCTTCAGTGGGACCCCCTTCCGCTGCCTGTGAAATGAAGACCACAACATGCCCAATCTGAGACCACTGAGCACCACGGAGCCGCCAGACAAATACTACTCTCTGACTTTTATCTTCATGGGATGATAGTTTTGCAGCCATCAGCAGTTTTGGGCTTTTTCGGCAGCAAACTGTGATGGTGACAAAAAAAAAATGCTGAATGTAAATTAAAAAAAACTACATTAAGAGTATTAACAACTTGAAAAAAACATCGTTTCTGCCTCCATTAATCCATGAAGTGGTGCAGCAATACAAATTTTAACTCCAGAGTATTCATTAGACCAAGCAGAAACACAACGTACCCAAACACTTCATTTTACATGTCCACACAGTAACCAGAGTTGTGAAAAATCTGCACCCTTAAAAGGCGTTTTAAAAAATCTCTGCTTTAGTGACCTAAACTCCGTTTGTGTGGAAACGAGACACCAAAACAGATGGAAATATCTCTTTATAAAAATATCTTTATATGTTTAGACAGGGCTTTATGCTGTGTTCACACTACCAGCAACACAGCAACAGCGTGTCCAGCTACATTATCGTCAAATTGCCACTGAGGTGTCACTCAAGCGCTCATTAACGTAGTTATGGTGTCACATGCTTGTGTGTGTCTCCTAAAGGCCACACAGCACCTTGACTGAAGGTTATCTGAAGTTTGTCTTTGGTCAAAAACAATATATGCTTTTGATCATCGTCTGAGCCCCATTTTAACATCACATTTTGCCGCCTTATTGCATCATCTTGTGCGCCACGATACACAGAGAGCTAGCATAGCATCAGCTATGTTTGCAAAATAACACAGAACCACAGCTAGAAACACAGGCATTTGATTGGTTGATGCTTCACTGCATCGCTGGAGTGCTGAAAAACTTGAGGCTAGCTCACATTTTGTTGTAGCGTGTCACCTGTCAGCAGCGACAAGTGTCAGGTGTCTGTTTGTAGCTTTGTGTCGCTATCTTCCATTGAAAATGGCTTCGAGTCGGTTACTGTGTTGCTTGTAGTGTGAACACAGCATTAGTCTCTAGTTTGGCTCAAGATCCAAACACACTGGATACTACAGTTCCCATAATGCAACAGTCTAGCAGCAGTCAAGTCCAAGTTAAGTCTTAAAGGAATAGTTTGATATTTTGGTGAGATAAGAGAATAGATCCTAGTCTCATGTAAAGTAAATAGGGAGCTGGAGCTGGCACCAAGTTAGCTTAGTGAAGCATGAAGACTGGAAACAGCTAGCTGGCTCTGTGTAAAGGTAACAAAATTTGCCTAAGCTAAGCTAACTGGCTGGTGCTGGCTCCAGCCACATATTTAGGGCATAAATCTTCTCATTTAAAGGCTTATTTATGCTCAATATTAGAAATGTATATGGATACGTATGAAGCCTGCCATCATGTCATCCATACTTATGCATGTTTTCTGAAAGCTTATGGATAAGGATGAAACAGAGCAGTACCGCCTGACATCATGGGGACAGTGAAGTGTCGTTCAAACGACAGCCGACCGTCTTAACGGAAAGAATCACCAAGACATGAAAATAATTCTCCATCCACTTGTTTTGATGTATTTAATGGCCTCACAAACCACAGCCATCTACAACACTGCCTCTGTTTTTTAGGCGGCTTAAAACTAAGTCATTGAGGCAGCGTTTGCTCACAATGCCATTTGATTTTATGTATGTGACACAAGGATTTTCTACGCCAGAAAAGTCAAACTGTTCCTTTAAGTCCTGGGAATCAAATCACAAACCCTTTAACTACAGGACAAGTTTACAACAGCTGAGCTGCATGACTGAGAACAGAAGCTGAATTCAAACCTTTAACAATGAATGAGAAGTTAAAGTTTGATCAAACATACGACACAAACAATGCAAAGAACTAGTATAATTGTTAATGTGTGATTCTGATTTGCTGGAAAGTTTAAGCTTGCCAGGTTTACATCAGCCTACACAGGTCAGTGAAAATGTTGTCGTCCCACAGATTTAAACCCTACTGATGAGCTGAATGGTGTTACTGTAATTGGTAGTGTGTACTGTGATAAACAGCGACACTGTTTGAATAACTAACTGAGATACTTTGAATTATTTGTCCAGAAAGTCCCTGATTGATCCTCCAGGTAATTTCCATGTAATTATATGGTGAAGGGAGATGAATCAGCCCCCTCTAATTGCATGGCTTTGTACGTGACGTTAGCAAGCTCTTAATTGGCACAGTTAACTCAGACACTGCATGTATTTAGTTTGCATAGGCTAAAGGGCCTTATTGTGGAGGGCAGCAGCAGCAGCAGCAGCAGCAGTAGCTCTCCTCCTTGGTGGGTGGGTAATTGTCATGTAGGGACAGTTATAAGGGACAGTGAAATACCAATGGTTAGACTGCAAGGTTGGTAATTATACTGTGGAAAAGTAAACTTGTTCCTTTGGGGTCATTGCTGTCTCATGCAAACATTGTGCACTAAAGAAGAGAAACTGTTCAACAAGTTAGAACTTTCTCAGTGCTTTCACCAATTTGTGAATGAGGATTACAACTGCACAATAAGTATTTTATTCATTTCTTTTTCCATATTCCGGTGTTTCTCAAATGGTAAATGGGAGTGCACATACCCCTGGAGTTCTGCAGGGGGTGTGGATTTTTTTTTTTTTTTTTTTTTGAAAGGCTAATTTAAATGATATCAGTCATACATAATTCCTAACTATAATGCCGGTTTAAGTGTTAATGCATGATGACAAACATGATTTTGCCATGAATGTAATGATGAATTGTAAAGATTTGAAATGTAGCATTTAACACTAAAATTGCCAGCATTCCAACACCTCCAAGAACTGCCAGGAAGGTGTCAGTTTTACACCCTGCTGCAACTGCATCAATTAACCCAAATATGTTTTTCTTGAAGTTGGTAAGTTGTTCACTTTCATATTTTTGACAAAATAAATGTATTTTAAATATTCAATTTTGGGGGGGTTAACAATTCATTACAGATCAAAAAAAGGTGCATTTGAGAAAAAAACATTTTAAAGTTCATCATATCACAAACAAAAAAAAATAAATTGACAAATTTAGGTGAGACATGGCAGGCAAAAACATCAATTTTTCATGCAGTGGTCAATTTTGAGATTTTGGGCTAGTTTACTCCTTGAAAATGTATTCTTTCAAACTGCTATAAAGAAAACATTCAAATTAAACATTTAGATGTTTATTTTATTACATTTTGTCTACTTGTATAATGTTATTATGTTATTATGTAAATCTTTGAATGCTGTTTTCTCAAAATGAGTTTTTTGTCATACTCCAAGTCAAACATCTCAGCCTCTGTAGCACCTATGTACACCAAACTTTCCAGTTATACACCTAGCTATATTCTGAAGATATTTACAGAGGGATTTGTTAATAAATCATTCCTAGCCTGATTTATGTGACATTTTATTCCCAAAAATATGGTGAAAATTTAAGGCTATGGACAATATATTTTGATTTTCTAGGTAATAAAAGCAGATATCCTTAAATCCCTCTGTCATATTTTTTTCATCTTATATATAAACAAAATGAAAAAATAATTTTGCACCTGCCTTTATCAGATGGTCAGATTTATCTTCCTAAAATCTATGCAAATTCGAGCACATTTAATGAGGTAATGCCTAATTTGCATATTTGAACATTACAATTTTAAAAGTAATAAGTAAAGTCATTGTAACTAACCTATTCACCTGTAGTGTCTCCCCTTTAGTAATTAAGTTCACATTAAAAATTAATTTCGGATAATAAAATGTAATTAGCAATAAACAGAATAAAGAATTGGAGCTCTCTCTCTCTCTTTCTCTCTCTCTCTCTCTCTCTCACACTCACACTCACACTCACACACACACTCACACACACACACACATATATAGCTGTTTAGCTGTTCATGGTGCTGACAGGGCAGGCTCGAAAGGTCAGGACAATTTATATTTAATAGTTATAACAACAATTTAAAACAGTTATAGAAAATTTAACACCAAAACAAACCACAAACTTGAACATCAATTTGTAAATCAAAGCTGCCGCAGCAACTGAGCTGTCTAAAACACTGTCGTTAAAATATTTTGTGGCGGTGTTCTTCCAGTGAGTGGTCCTGTCTGTACAGACTGTCATCCTAGCTAGTCTTGTGAGGCTCACAAGGATCAGGTCATTGAGCTGACACTAAAGAATATGAATATTTATAATCAGCCTAGTTTTCTAAATGTGGTGGGTTTCGCTCGACTGTAGGCTCACCTGTCAAGTCTCCCACAGTGTCCAAGCGCTGCTGCGATGATGTGGGCAATATAGTGGATGATCCCTCTGAGAGGAGGTAGCCTAATAGGCTGCATTTGCATGTGTTACGTTGTCTTATGTATGATTTGTAGATGAGCTCCTTGAGGTTGAGTCGAATATAGCTGAAGTTGAGTTGTGGGACTAGTTTACCTGCCATCAGAACCCTGGGCCTTTTTTGGGCCTTCGGCTCCTCATCCTTCGGATTCCTCCTAAGGTGAAAGTGACGGGTAATTTATCTTTCCTTCATTCAAATCTTCCTCATCTATGGCCTGGAGCTTTGCGAGAGCTTCCTCTACATCCATCCATCTGCACTGGTCCATGTTTTCAGACAAAGCCTCAAATCTCTTATTGATAGCTAGCCTGTAATATGACAAACTTCTTATCAAAAGTCTTAACAACTGCCTCAGGACAGCAATCAGTGACTGCATCTCTCTCTCTCTCTGATTTGTGATATTGGGCTTTATAAATAAAATTGATTGATTGATTTACACTGGTGGCGGAGTATGGAGCCTCTTTATATAGGCCTTTTTTCTGCCAAAAATGTCTTGGTTGGCCAGGAGGTACTTGGCTGAAAAAATGATTAAAAGGTTTTTAAAAAGCACTAAATATAAGTGTCTGACACTTGTAGACACCCTGAATACAATATATGAATCAACTTACAAATTGATTATTATATATTGAGCCACCAGGCAGGAAGTTAAATTATCTCCATCTTTACCAGCTGCAGCTGGTATCACATTAGTGATACTTGCACATTAATGCATCATTTATAATCTAGAGACATAATGGTATGAAATGGCCTATTTTGCATAATGCATACTTTAACTTTTGGTACTTTAAGTATATTTTGATGCTAATACTTTTGCATTTTTACTTAAATATGATTGTGAATGCAGGACTTTTACTTGTAACAGAGCATTTTTACACTGTGGTATTGCCAGTGTTGGGGAAGATAGTTTGAAAGCATAGCTTTACAAATTACCAATTACTTCACACTGGAAGAAGTTTACCTACAGCAATGCTATCCTAGGGAGAACTAGTTTGGTTAACTACAGCTACTTAAAATATTAAATAAAAAAATAGGGGTGTACCATATCATCTTGTTCACGATAATACCGGTATGATTTTTAATATTATATGAAAAATTCATATTGTGGTACTCGCAATATTTAGACCCACAGCAACAACAAACATGGCTGAAAGCAAAATTATTAGCGACTCCGCAGTGGTTCAAAGAGACAAGCTGCTTTGATGGTGTTGAATAAACTGTGGTGTTGTTAGGCCTGGGTGTCCTGAATGTTTATTAACAGCCACAGACTTCTCAGACTCTTTTAGTGAGTTAACCGTTCAGAGGGAACTCATTCAGCGGCTCCTCTGGCAGCAGCACAGCGTCTCTCCCTCTGCTCTCTCGCCGCGGGGCACAAGAGTCAGTGTTATTAAGTGATTTTGTCATAAATCTTTGACAATGTAAACCTAAGTGACACTTGTGGCTCAAAAAAACCCCCAAAAAAACCCCAATATATGTGAATGTGCAGTATGGTAGCATCAGCCTGTCACAGGTTACAGCGTGATGATTAGAGGAGTAATGGCAGAGCATAAAGGTCCAGGTGGAAAAAAAACCCAACTCAATCATTTTGAATTTTGCTAAAAGAGAAGGAAATCATCTGTTGATTTATATATATAGACTCCAGGGTACATTTTTTTTTGTATTTGAGAGCTATTTAAACGTGTAATTTGTGGTAGATTTTATTATGTGGAACTATTAATATTATGTACAGAATGTGAATCTCTGAGTAACTTGTTTACAAACTAAAGAAATTACAGTTATATACAGTAAATTACTTTTTACTGAATATTTAAAGGCAAACTGTTAACATGTAAAACTATAGCACTTATTTGTTTTTTTTACTAATTGGTCATATTGTCAAGAATATTGTTATCGTAAAAAAACACCCCTGAAATATTGTGATATTATTTCAGGGCCATATTGCCTACCTCTAGTTCTAACTTCTTTGTAAAAAAAAAAAAAAAATCAAATTAACAATGTGCAGTACATGTGATCTGAAATTATAACAAAATATAATTTAAAAAAAAGCCACATGCCAGCGAAAAAAGTTTATCGTAAAAGTGCAAACTTGTTCACAGGTCATACATAATTTTTATTTATTTTTATTTATTTTTTTAAAGGGAAAATACAGTTAGTTAAGTTGCAGTCTTAGTAGGTTGAATTATAGTAGGGAATGAAAATAGAAAATAATTTATTTCCATTTATTGCCCGAAATTGTTTGTAGTTTAAGTAGTTAACCCCACAAAATGGCAAAAATAAATAAATAAAATAAAATAAAAAATAATTTAACTACTGGAGTCACTATGCAGTAATAATGTAGTTAAACTACCAACATGACTACTGCTGCTTTAAGTACTTGTTCCAGCACTGCCACAGACATGTAGGCCTAGCTCTCAACAAGTGCACCATGTGATGGTACAGTCAGTGGTTGTGGATGTAAATGGTTAACCCGACGGTGCAGAGGGTTCGCGGTGACGTCACACGCTGGTTTCTGCTGCTTTGGGCCGCTGCCTGTATTTCAGGAGGAGGACAAGTGTCTTAAACTACTCTACGACTTAACTCCTAACAGATCACCCGCTACAGCCGGAAAAACATCCTGAAAATGGGCAACTGTCAAGTAGGTACCATGGTCTGAGAGTGTGTGTGCTACAGACGCGCTGGGTATAGAAAGAGAAAGTCTTGTAACAGTCAGCTGTCTGGGCTTCTGCTCCAAGAGCGGTAGAGTTTCGGGTTGACGACTAGGATCGAGATTTTATTCCAGGATAAACGTTAGATTTTGGGATTAACATCCAGTAAGATGTTATATTTGGTGCTGACTCTGCATCATGGATCCAACACTGCAGCGCCTCCATTCGCCGTCAATCTGCGCACATCATAAAAATCGCACTTAATCTTCTTATTCCACCTTAAATTGAGAGTAATGATATCATATTAATAATATTTGGTGTTTCTTTAAATGTTAACGTCGCGAATGACATCGTGTGACAGACAGTGGTGTCTGGGTTTACGCAGAGGAAAGGGCCACTCCCCTGCGGAATGCATCACAGCCCCGTTAGATGTGTGCGTGTGTAGATGAATGAGTGGGGCTCTGTGTGTAATGTGTTAGGTAAGAGTCCATGGGTGCAGAGATGGGGGAGGGTGCCCAGTAGTTTGTGTCAGATCTCTGTCTTTTTGGTGCATTTATGCTCATTTATTTTATTGTTTTAACTCACTGCAAATTCAGCCACACCAGTGCACCGTGAAAAAAGCTTTTGATATCTAACAACGCCTTTATTTTAATGTTTAATTATAAAGTAAGTGCTAAAAACGTATTTCTAAGTGCTTTACAATACAAAAAGCATCTAATTTCATAGTCAAATAATTCAAATTGGTTGTCCAGCAAAAAACAAAATGATTACACAACATTTTTTTTCTGTTATTCTGTGAAATTTACTGCAAATTCTTCTAGTTACAGGACAGAAAAGTGGCACTGAACGCCTCCTCATTACTGGGGATGACATATAGTTTTTTAGAATTGCCTCCCACACCCTTGTTGGCCTCTGGACCGCACTTTAGTTACTGCCCGTCATTCATGCAGCCCCCACTAAGTTTGTTTAAAGACTTCTGGCCCCAAATTCCTCAACCAAAGCATTGTGTCCTCCCCTCCCCCTCCCCCATCCGCCAGCTGCTCCTGCATCGCTGACTTACTTCCACAGCAATCAGTTTGATGTAATTAGGTTATTATAGGATGCTGTTTTTAGCCTTTTGTTTCATCTACATAATCTTTTATTCTTGCAGCCCACAATCGTGCACTATGAGGATTTTGATGTCATGGCTGACATCAAGGCCATCCGCAAAGCCTGCAAAGGGTTTGGTGAGTTAGAAACATACTGAATGAAATTCTGGTTACTTGCATATGACATAGTTTTATCGTTGTACTGCATCTGTTTTTGTTTTGTCTTCCCTACAGGAACTGATGAGCAGGCCATCATTGACATCCTGGCAAACCGCAGCTCAGATCAGCGACAGCAAATTAAACAGGCCTATTTTGACAAGTATGATGATGTGAGTGTTGTTCAGTAATACAAGCATTTTAATTATTGCCCTAATTTGAAATATATTCTGCCCCGTTCAGTCACCAATCCCTAATTAAATCTGTCTCCCTGTGGTAGGAGTTGGTGGATGTGTTGAAGAGGGAGCTGTCAGGGAACTTTGAGAACGCTATCCTCGCCATGCTGGACCCGCCCGTTATCTACGCTGTGAAGGAGCTGAGGAAAGCCATGAAGGGAGCGGGCACTGATGAAGACGTCCTAGTGGAGATTCTCTGCACTGCCACCAACGCTGTCAGTCACAAATTTAAAAACATCAAATGAAATTATTAGTGCAGTGTGTAGGATTTAGAGGGATATGGAATAATATATAATAAGCACGTTGGAAATTTGAAAGCATTACCTGTAACACTTATTTCCAAAGTGGTCCTCGGTGGAATCAGCAAACAATACTTAACAACAGAGTCATAATTGTAAACAAACAAATTATACATCTTTATGTGACAGGTCAGCTTTAGTGTGATAGGGGGAGAGAGGGGGGATGACATGCAGAAAAGGGCCGCAGCTGAGCCTCAGCTGGGCCACTGTGGTAAGGACACAGTCTTAGCATGTGGGGTACCTGCTTTGCCGGGTGAGCTACTGGGTGCCCCTATTCAGCTTTATACTGGTTTAAATCACTGGCTCCATTTGTTTTGGAGAGGAAGAGACCTCTGCAGATAATTCGACTCACAGTAAAAAACCTTCTGAGCTTAAGTTATCAGACAAAACAAGTGAGCACACAGCACTGGGCTAGCAGCCTGTCTCGGACATGCCAGACAGCATTGGAGAAACACAGAATTTTAATGTTAAACTGTTTTATTCAGTGTTTTTATCGGTTTAAATCACTGGGCCTGTTTGTTTTGGAGAGGAGGAGATTTCTGTGGACAGTTCGGCTCATGATAAAAACCTCCTGAACTTCTGGATAAGAAAAAATGTGAGCACACATTAGCAGGTGGGCTAGCAGACCATCTGCAATGTGCCAAACAGCATTGTAGAAACACTGATTTGTAAACATAAACTGTTTTATTCAGTGTTTTTACTAGTTCAAATCACAGAGTTCATTTGTTTTAGAGAGGAAGAGACCTCTGCGGATAATTCGGCTTATGGTAAAAACCTCCTGAATGTCTGGATCTTAAGTTATCAGGGAAAACATGTGAGCACACATTAGCAGGTGCTGGGCTAGCAGCCTGTCTTCGACATGCCAAACTGCTTCGGAGTAACACAGAGTTTTAATGTTAAACTGTTTTATCCAGTGTTTTTATCAGTTTAAATCACTGGGTCTGTTTGTTTTGGAGAGGAGGAGACTTCTGTGGATAATTCGGCTTATGATAAAAACCTCCGGAACTTCTGGATAAGAAAAAATGTGAGCACACATTAGCAGGTGGGCTAGCAGACCGTCTGCAATGTGCCAAACAGCATTGTAGAAACACTGATTTGTAATGTGAAACTGCTTTATTCAGTGTTTTTACCAGTTTAAATCACATGGTCCATTTGTTTTTGAGAGGAGGAGAACTCTGTGGATAATTTGGCTCAGGGTAAAAACCCTCTTAATGTCTGGATCTTACATTATGAGAGGAAACAGGTGAGCACACATTAGCAGGTGCTGGGCTAGCAGCCTGTCTTCGTCATGCCAAACTGCATAGAAGAAACACAGAGAAAGAGACCTTTGTGGATAATTCTGCTCTCAGTTAAAACCTTCTAAACTTCTGGCTCTTAAGTTATCAGAGAAAAAAGGTGAGCACAGAGGGGGCAGGTGGGGGGACAGCAGCCCATTTGAACCATGCCGAACAGTTTTTGAGAAGTACTGATTTGTAACATGAAACCGCTTTATTCAGTGTTTTTACTGGTTCAAATCACAGAGTTCATTTGTTTTGGAGAGGAAGAGACCTCTGCGGATAATTCAGCTGCCAGTAAAAACCCACTGAAGGAATTCTAAGAGGGAGTTTGCGCTTGGCACGGGAGAGAAGTTTCAGTTGGTTGCAATCTGCAATCCTCACCACTGACTGCCACAAAATCCTACTCACTGCTCCTTTAAAAGTGAACACATCAACAGTCTGTGTGCCATGTCAGATGCTTTTAACATTGGCATTAAAACAATTAAATTAGATTAATGGGTTTTGATGTAGAATATTCTAACTTCTTATTCATTGCGTCCCACAGGACATCGCCATGTTCAAGGAATGCTACTTTCAAGGTAAGCCTTTTGCAAACTTTATTATTCAACATCCACCCATTCATATTGTTGTCATTAGGCCGTAGATAAATCATGCTGTGCAGTTGCTAAACCTTTCACCCCGCTATGTTATGAATGTCACAATTTCCTTTCCTGGTATTTTGAACCCTGGAGGAAATGGCTGGGGGTGACTCATTTGGATGCATAACATGCTGTACTATTCCTGTCCCTTTAGCCAGCTAATGTACAGTCACGCTGTGTTTAGTCAAGGCCCATCCTGCTGTAACTTCCTGTCCACTATGATACCAGTGCTGATAGCTGATTATATACCAACATCTTCTTTAACATTACTCCAGGGACATTTGCAGTGAAAGGAATGCTGTAATTCCTCCAAATGGATCCCAAATATAACAGTATCTCACTGTCACTCTAGATACAAGATTTTGTTTAAGAAGTTAATAATTAATTGAGTGAATGAGTGACTGGGGCAGAGATACTGGAGGTGCCTGTGCGTGCAACATGCTGGTTAGCTTATCAGGTTGTTAGCTGGTTGTTTTCAGCTACTGTTGCATGCTGGTAGCTGTGCTGCCTGCTAGGGTGAGATAGCTTAGGAGGAATTTTGGTTAGCAAGCATGTTTCTTAGCTGATGTTATAGACACAAGTGCGTGCGTTGTTCACTCAGCTCAGACCCAACCCAAGTCTTTCACCTCTGCGAATCACGTTTTCTTGTCACTGTACTAATGTATTTTACAGTACCTTTGGTTTTGTTTAAAGGGACCACATATTTTTTTTATTTGTTATCACAATTAATTGAATTCGGTTGCAGAACATTCTCAGCTATCTAAAAGTATTAAATTGTGATGTCACTGTCTGAGAATCAAAATGTGAAAGATGTTTTCTAGACTCAAAATTCTCAGTGATACAGGCAGGAAGCCATCATCGAAAAGGCCTAGATAGCAACTGGTGGTCCCGTAAAGGGGAAGTATGCCCATTTTTGAAATGTATGCATGTTATTCATATGGCCTCTGACAGTCTAAAGATATTAGTAAACATGAGCAACTCTCTTCCCAATCTAAAAACTAGCATGTTGAAACTCACATTTGTGATGTCATCAAGTAAAAAGACTGAAGCTACTCTAGGACAATAAATTAAGAAAGATGTTCTAGATCAGTGGTTCCCAACTGGTGGGTCGCAGCCCAAAAGTGGGTCACGGGTCTATTCTGAATGGACCACAAGTGACACTGTAATTTAAAGTACTGTGAATACTTGACAGAGAAAGCAAACTAGCTCGACAACATGGCCAAATGCTGACTATATTAAACTGTGTGGACCTTGAACTATAATGACTATGGAGAAATCTGGACCCCATAGCTAGACCAGTTCAGAACATCTAGATGACACTGAGAGCACTCAGGGGAAAGTTCTGAGTAAATGGGTACATTTTCTGTTTCAGAACTGAGAGCACTACAGTAGACCAAATCACTGTAACGTCTGCTAACAACCATCACTTCCTGGTAGACATCTGGCAAATTATTTCAATGTAGAGATATGTGAAATCGCCAAATTTGTTTATTTCTGTTGTCATTTTCAGACGTAACTAATGCTTCAAGATATACAGTTAAACATGGTCGTCAAACCTACCTGACGTTTCTGCTGTGTTCATTTTGTGCACTGTGTTGCTTTGCTATAATCTTTGAATCTACCAGCAGAAGCTAAGCAATGTACTGCTGTGGATGGTGGCCACATCAAGGCGTATTTTAGCCACCTAAAAATAATCTATAATTATAGTTAAATGTACATTATATTTGGAAATTTTTTACTGCTTTATCTTGCACACTAACTGATGGAGACAGTGGTAGACCAGCAGCTCCTGTGTGCTACAAAGTAAAATTAGTGTTTTTGTCAGTGGAGCCTGGTGGCCTTGAGATAAAGCCTTGAGTTTCCTGTCAAAAAGGAGGCCTTTTTTTGGTGGCCAGAAACTAATTAATTGAGGCAATGTTCGCCCTGCGCCATTTGTTTTAATAAGTTACGCAGGGATTTCCTCAGAAGATATTGTAATCAAACATTGTGATTGTGAAGGCTGATTAAGGGAATGGTGGTACACCAAAACTTGTGTCTGATGGTACAAGACTATCAAGGGTTGGACTTCCCCTTTAAATACTGAGACGTAATATAAATAGTGTGACTTGTGGTTGTATTTGACCCTTTTTTTGTTTACATTTCAGTGCATGAGCGTGATCTTGAGGCAGATATTGAGGGAGACACAAGCGGGGACGTAAGAAACCTGCTCATGGCTCTATTGGAAGTAAGTGGCCCTGAGTTTCTACTCCATTCCTGTAACTGAATTCCTCCGTCTGCTGTGGGACTGAAATCGAGCTCACTCTCCCTGTGCCCAATCATTCCCTACACACACGCACACACACACACACACACACTGGCCACAATCCAGACACCCTCTCATTAGTAAAACGGAGGCCAGATACAGTTGCTTCAGTCAGACTTAAAGGCCTCACGACACAGCAAAAGTCACCTTGCTCTTCGTCCTGCAGGGCAACAGAGATGAGAGTTATGAGGTGGATGAGGCTCTGGCTGAAGAAGATGCTACCAGCCTGTTCGAGGTACACTTTCTGTAATGTTATATTCATAATAACTCCATTGCGGACTCATTAATCCTGAACAATATTAATATTTTCTGTATCTGATGCAGGCTGGTGAGGGTCGTTTTGGGACGGATGAGTCCACTTTCAGCTACATCCTGGCCTCCAGGAATTACCTGCAGCTACAGGCCACCTTCAAGATGTATGAGCAGGTAGGTTTTGGTGTCACACTGTCCATAGATAGCTGCAGTGATATTTTGACCTGACATTTCATCTTCAGCTAGCATGTGAATTGATCAGGGCTGGTGTCTTACATTACCCTTGAGAACTGGTGTTGGTACTCATGTATGTGCAGACAGACTTGACTACGCTTCCTAGGGTTTGGAAGCCGATTTCCGCCAATGAGATGGGAAAAAAAAGATCCTGTCGTCATTATATTGAGAAACTTTCTTGAAATAATGAGAATATTTCTCAAAATAATGACACGCTTATCCCAAAATAATGACTTATACCTCAAAATAACAAGAGGCTTTCCTCAGAATAATGAAATAGTATCCCAAAGTAATGAGTTAGTGCCTCAAAATAATGATAAACAACATGCAATACCGGAAAGCAACCTGCAATACCGACCCGCCCCAGCACCCACACATTTTACCAGTTAGTTTGCAACCTGACCCGACCTGAAACTGTGGAATCTATAATAACCATGCACTGTTCAAATAATTTCGTTAGGCAGCACAGTTAAAGTGATTTTTTTGGAACATTTCATGCATGCAAAACTAAGATATTATATTTTAAAACAAAGTCAGCAGTCAGAGGATTTCAACATTAAATTATTATTATTATTATCATTCTGTTTTATTTTCTTTTAGTATTTTGTGTTTTTTTATTTAATTTTATGTATCATTCAACAACTGTGATCTGACCTGTATGTTTATGTTTATGTTATGTTATGTTACAACCAAATCCATTTTTTTGCTCTCATGGGAAACAGATCAGATTCTTTCAGAGTAGTATGGACACAGAAATTGAATTCTGTTTCAATAAGATGGGCCACTTTCATATCCTGAAATCCTAAATGAATGTGATCCTAAATCTGAGTCATATTTGATCACTGGCCATGCAGCCGCTGTGAGAACGGTCATATGGGATTTCATGTGTGTTTTTCCTATACAGCCATGTTTTTTTCAAGTCATACTTCACTGTGCAGCCACAGTGAAGTACCATACAGTGTCGAAGTGTCCATTGAAAATATGGAATGCTGAGAGCACGACTAGCCTTTATCGTATGGCAGCAAAATACTGCTACCTGGTTGGAAGTGGTCTGGCGCGCTTTTGGCAGACTCCACAGATGGTCCATCTCTGGCGCTGCTCAGAATGTTAAAACTGACTTAGGAAACACAAATCGGCAAGGCATGGTTTGGTCCTCAGATCTGAACTGGTGTCACCTGACAGCAATAAATAAATTAAAAAATAATGAGAAACATCCTGAAAATAATCTTTAGTTTCTCATTATTTTTAGGTGCTTACTCATAACTTTGAGATACTGAGTCATTATTTTCAGATAGCCTGAGATACAAGTCATTTTGGGATATGTAACTCTTTATTTTTGGGATAAGTAAGTCATTATTTTGGTCAAGTTTCTCATTATTTTGAAAAAGTTTACAGGATCTTTTTTTTTTCATCACACAAGCAGAAATGGGCTTCCATACTTGGCCCTTTAAAATGTCCCGAACATTTACAATTGTAGGATTAGGAGGGCAGTGTTGACCAGGAAAATGAAACGTTACCACTTTAAGGTCATTGCCAGTACTTAGACTGAACATGTCATTTTCTCTCCATAGCTCTCTGGAACTGAAATCCTGGATGCCATTGAGAATGAGACTTCTGGGACACTGAAGAAATGCTACAAAGCTCTTGGTTAGTATGAAATACAAAGAGCTGAATATGAAATACAGTATACTCAGTCTACGACTTCAAGTCAGGCCTGTAATCATTTACTTGTCCAAGAAAGATGACGCATAAAGAATAAGCCAGGTGATTACTAATATTTGGTTACATGAAAACCAGCACAGAATTGCATGGGTAGAATATAATAACTGTGTGTGTGTGTATGTATAGACAGAGCCACGGGATAAGCATAGTGTTGAATAAACAGACTGTATGGGGGTAAACAGCAGTAGAATTTAATGAACGCTTTTCTTTCCTCCCCTCAGTGAGAGTTGCTAAGAACCCTCAGCTCTACTTTGCCAGACGTCTGCACGATGCGATGAAGGGAGCAGGCACTGACGAGGACACCCTCATTCGCATTATTGTGGTTCGCTCTGAGGTAATTGCACTAAAACATCAACAGGTGGAGCTAAATATTGAAAGTTGGTGGTGTTGTTTGTTGTTGTGGGATAAGTAAGGTAATGCTCAATAGCACTGAGGAAACCAAAATGCCTGTGTTTTCTGTGACAGATTTTAGTGTAAGATGCTGACCTCTCATTCTTATGAAGGCAATATCTCAAGAATTCCTTGTGGGGATTTTTTTTTTCAAATTTGGCACAAACTTTCACTTGGACTCAACGATGAACTGATTTGATTTGGTAGTCAAAAGTCAAGGTCACTGTGACCTTGCATTCATCTCATTTTTGTTAATGTGTAATCTCAAGAACATTTTTAAGGAATTTCTTCAAATCAGATGTTGTGGTGGTTAAAGGTCGAGGTCACTTTGACCTTACGTTTGTCTTATTCTCATGAACGCAATATTTCAAAAAGGCCTTGAAAGAGTTTCCTCAGATGTGACACAAACGTCCACTTGGACATAAGAATGAACTGATTAGTATTTGGTTGTCGAAGGTCAAACATCAAGGTCACTGTGACCCCACAAAACATGTTTTGGGCCAGAAATTAAGAATTCATACACTGATTATGAGAAAACTCCACACAAAATAATGAAGTGATGACATTTTATATCCAAAAGGTCAAAGGTCAGCTTCACTGTGAAATCAAAATATTCTGCACAAACACTTTTCTGGCCGTTACTGAATGTCATATCTCAGGAACTGAAGGGGAGACATTTTGTCAGATACTGAATTGGTGACACTAATCTTGGATGTCCACCTTGAACTGTGCTGATTGTATTTTTGTTAACGTGTAGTCTCAAGAACTTTTTTAAGGAATTTCTTCAAATCTGATCTGGTTAAAGGTCAATTTCACTTTGACCTTGCGTTCGTCTTATTCTCATGAACACAATATCTCAAAAAGGCCCTAAAAAAAGAGTTTCCTCAGATTTGGCACAAACGTCCACTTGGACATAAGAATGAACTGCTTAGCATTTGGTGGTCGAAGGTCAAACGTCAAGGTCACTGTGACCCCCACAAAACATATTTTAGGCCATACTGTAACTGCAACTTGAGTGGTTCATGGAGGCATACAACCACAAAGCCATAATTCTATTTTTTTTTCTTTGTCCTGCTTTCAACAGTACGATTTGGAGACCATTAAAGACATGTACCTGGAGAAGTACGACGTTTCTCTGAAGGAAGCCCTGAAGGACGAGTGCAGCGGTGACTTCAAACGTCTCCTCCTGGCGATCTGCCACTGAAAGTCTGGGAGTTAGGCAGGGCGGACGTGGACGGCAGAGGCAGAGACAGCGGAGTATATTTATACTGAGGGCACTGCTGTTTTCTGTCTAACACACTAATACTACGCAGTCTCTCCATGTGACATTATGTAGGGAGCAGGAGGGTGGAAGTGATAGAATAATTAACTTGGCTTGACTTGTCCAAACTCTGTGAATTTAGGTGGCTCTCTTTTTAAACTTTTTCCACAGATGTTAATTATGAAATTGAACTGGAGTTACTCATTTGTGTCTGTCAATTACTGCCCATTTCGTAGTCAACTTTTAGCTCCAGTTCCGAATATCTTTACCAGCATTTACACAGTGATATGTTTCGTTTTCGTCACTGTAAACAAGCACCAAGATTTATACATTTCCAAGAGCTGACTGTAGTCACACTGATGGGATTACAGAGTGTGATTTGATCAGGTGGTGTGATGCTTGACAAGATAATCACATTGTAAACATAAGACATGTTTGTACACTGGCAAAAAAAAAGTCTTTCTGCTGCTGCATTTCCTGTAATGAAACACTAGTGTTACATAATCACCACCGTACAAGTATTACACTGTTATAGATCAAATAATTCTGTATTCATGTTTGATTTTTGTTCTATAGCTTTCACCCTCCATGCCTGTAAAGCTCAGTGACTGATCACTGCTGTTACTAATGCAATCACTCCATGTGGCTTGAAGTTTGTGCTAAGACTGAAGAAATGTGAACGTTTGTCATGAAGGAATATTAGCTGGGATTATGAAGGTTATGCAATGTTATGTGAATGGATTTTATGAATTTTATGAATATATATTTCATCAGTTGCCTATTGAAAGAAACTATTGATTTTCAGTATGTTTTTATCCTTTACTATAACTAGAAAAACTTGACAAATCCAAATACACCTCACCTTGTTATATATTTTTTTGTATTTTGCAACTAACCCAGTAGAGTGTTTAATATATATCATTTAGTTTACTGTTTTAGGTAGGCCAGAGGGTATAAGAGAAGAAACCTTTAACATCTAGACAGTCTGATGTCATTTGTGCGTCTCTATAAGGCAGCTGAGATTTGATAAAAATTACCACTATTGTAAAGATTTTGCAACAAGCTGAGTAGATACTCAAGTGAGATAGATACAGCATCAACCAGGGCATCAGTTGGAGCTGTAGGACTAGTTTTTGTCTCTCTATAGCCAAAGAATTTAGTTAAACTGCAAATAAAGTTCCCTGTAGTGTCAGCACATCTGGTGTTATTTATTTATTTCATTATTTTCAGTATACGTAGCTCTGGAATTGGCAAAAAGGGCATTTTAAAATAAGATTTTAAAAAAGTTGGGGTTCAGTGTCTAGAAAGTTACATGAGAGTTTTATTGTGAATCATAATATATTTAGATCGGCTGCCACAGAATTCTTTATGCATAATGATGCAGTTGTCATGGCAACCTCTCATGTCAATATGATTATTATGATAACCGTATCAAAAATTCAGTAGCTGTCCAATGTATGCTCCAAAAACAAACAGTGAAGACTGTAGAAGTGAATGATGTTTCTATCCCTCATATGAAGGGACACGCCCCCTCAAAGCCTGTCACCACTGCCTTGCTGCATTCAGGTACTGTCGGAAAAATGCAAATTTCAATTGGTCAACCCAGTAAGAGTGGGAAAGAATAACCTGATATTTTAAAGCACACGGTGATAATTAGTTGGTTTGTGCTTCATTAAAAAAAAAATCCCCAAACCAAGCTTGAGTGATTTTTTTTTTCTTTTTATAAGGTATTGCATGGTGTCTCTTGTGTAGGGAACCAAAAGCACAACTGGGGAGCTGAGAAGTTACAGGTCTCTCAGATGATTTAACTGGTAATCTATCTTGCCAATGTTTACATCATTCCATATATATATATATATATATACACATATATATGTATGTATGTGTATATATATATATATATATATATGTATGTATGTATATTAATACATAATTATACTCTTTGTGCTGATGTGAAGATTATCTCGCTAAACAAAACGTGTAGGTATATCATAAAGGTTTGTTTGCCACAGGGCTTACTTCCTGCAATAATCCAAAATCCAATGGAAAAATCCCATAGGTTTTTTGATGAGGGAACCAGGGCGACACAGCGGCCTCGGAAAAACTCTTTTTACTTTTTCTGTAATTATTTTGAGAGATCCACAGCTGCTAGAAGCCTAAAATGGCTAAAAAGGACTTTAAGTAGCAATAACTTGGAAAAAAAAAAAAAAATTACATACAACTCACATACTTTAATTTCAATGGCGGGATAAATACATTTACTCAAGTACTGTACAGTTTTTAGATACTTGTACTTACTTTCCATTTTTTGCTACTTTATAGCCCACTTTATTTGGCAACATTACTTTGCAAATTTGACACAAAATGTAAACCAATATGAATTATTAATATTGTTATGCCCTATATTAAACTACCTGGCAGCAAGCCTATATAAACTACTAATAATTTATCATAGTTTATACTTTATTTATACTACTACATTTAATATTATTGTGAATTAAACAATAGTTCCGACCAAGCGATTTGATTGGACAAGAGGCATTCACGTATGCTGGTTTAAAAGAACTGGGACTCTTAACTATGCATGTATCCCTCCGCTTTACAGCTGTTCTGAACCGTTAATTAAGTTAAACGTTAATTGGCCTACATGAAAGGTCGTCAACAAAAAGCAACATGTTGCCACAAACACATCTGACTTAAATGATGACTGGTCATCAGAAGAGCATGAAGGGACGGACAGTCAGAAGCCTGGATACTTCACTGCAATCCTCCAGGTATGCTCATATGACGTCACAAGATGTATCAGCATACTGTCTGTTAGCATACTGTGTATTATAGCAACACACTTTTACCCCCAAAGCGACTGTCAACAGACTCTTATTCCACTGGTCGTACAATAAATTTTAACATACAGATAAATATACGTGATACAAAGTAGTCGGCAGGCGGTAACATGCGGACCTAGCATACACAAAGTAGCAAGCTAGTGTGCAGGAATGCTAAAGTGTTGCTTGGCAACATCCCAGTCCTGGTCCAGTTGGAGAACTATTTGTGCTGGCGGAGCCAAATTCATCATGAAATAAACAAACAAATCATTATCTGCTGTCCCTTTTCAATGTTGACTTATAGATTGTAGGACTGTTGTTTAAAAACAATATCGCACTCGAGGTCATGCTATTGTACTGACTGAATATCAGCATGAATGTCAGGCTGGGATTATCTTCGTCACCGAATAACAGCCGTGCTGATATTCAGTACAACAGCACTCCCTATCGTGTGATCTTGCCTATATTATATACATTAAACTCTATTGTGCCTAATATTATACACATTTTCCCAAAGTTAAGCCTTTAATTTCAATTCATTTATATTATTTAGAGCTTCTGGGCAAGGCATTGAGAGAGAACAATTACAATAGGGCCAACACAACTAAAATCAAAAGCAATAAAAGAAGAATAAATGGCTATAGCTATTCCAAGAAAAAAAAAAGCCTGAGGCATGTTTGAAAATGTTAGTATGTCCACTAATAGGCTAAATACACTACTGGCCCACAGTCTATGGTTTAAAGTATGTTTGGCTGCTTAGCATGAGTTTGTAATGACAGTACTTTTGTTAAAGGGCTGTGGTTCATTATTCTTTTAGCCTATGTTTCAGTGACATCTGTGTTTATTTAAAAAAAAAAAACATGGATTACAATGAATTTAAAACACAAATAATACGAACAAATGAAGCAAATTTCTTTAAAAAGTCCCAGTTGCTCTTAGCGCAACACTTTGTACTGTAAGTGCTTACAGTTTCTTTAATTATTTTTGGGGATACACCACTGCGCCAGGTGTAAAAATGAGCCCCCTTTTAGAAATACTTATTTCAAAATAATATTACATACAAATCACTTCCTTTATTTTCAGTGATAGGATGTAACTAAGTACATTTACTCAGGTACTGTTCTTAACTTCAATTTCAAGATACTTGTTCTGAAGTATTATTTGGCGATAGTACTTTGCAGATTCAGATTATTAATACAGAAATATAAATCAACTAATGAATTATGATATATTGTCATAGCTTATATTAAACTAATTAAAGTAATTCTGTAAAGTAGTTAACTCCAACTCCACCTTTATCTGCTGCAACATTATGAATGCACACGTTAATGCATCAGTAATTATCATGCAGTACCATAATATATTCTAAAATTGGCCATTCTGCATAAGGACTTTAACTTTTGAAACTTGAAGTATATTTTGGTGCAAATATTTATGTACTTTTACTTAACCTGTTCAGGCATAGGCAGTGTGTTTTAGAGCATCACTTCATTGATTTGAATGAACCATTAATGAAAAATAAATCACCCTAATGTGTTATGCTGGGAAAAAAGTAGGGCTGTTGTCAACCAAAGAAAATCTTGGTCGACTAAAGTCGTACATACTCTTCAACTAATCGATTAGTTGTGGGAAAAAAATCTGCATATTAGTTTTACCTCCGCCAACGAGGTTGTGTTTTTGCCAGCGTTGGTCTGTTTGTCTGCAAAAAACTCAAAAAGTTATGAACGGATTTTGATGAAATTTTCAGGAAAGGTGGATAATGGGACAAGGAACAGAGTGCTTTTCTAGTTACGTCTGCGGTGATGTCTGTGTCACTCTGCAGTGACACCTCCAAAACACTAGTCGGCGGTGGAGGACTGTGTTAAGTGCTGTAAAGTTTAGTTCAAATCAAACTTTGTTTATATAGTTGATTCAAAACACATTAAATATGGCTTAATAGAGACAATTTACAACTCACAACATTCACCAACAAAACAACCGTCACACTAAACACGTTTCCAAGCAAATACAACATGCTAACGTTATTAGCGCCAGCCTATGGCATTTTACATACTAGCCTAGCAAGGAGCGGAGATTTCCTCTGCTCATATGAAGCCAGGATAAATCCCTAAGTATAACTCCCTAAGGGATAAATCACTAACACGGCTTAAACTGCTATTTTAGTGGAGGTTTAACTGTCTTTACAATTTATTGTTTCTTATCTGTGAAATACAAGTAAACATGAGGTTTGTTTCCCCTGCGAGAAATGGTTTCAACTTACAGAAACTGATGGGAGGTCTGCGTCACGCGATGCTGGTGAGGGTGGGCGAGTTCAACTTTCTGTCAATAACGGGGGTGTTTTGAAAACACCCCCATTTTCACAGGTAATTTAGCCTGTCCCTCCCGCCGCAGGAAATAATGGATTAATCCTGGAAAGCTGTTGATGTAGCATTTTTTGCCTTATGAAAGTAACACAGCAATTGTTCGACCAATGAGAATACTCGACTAGTCGACCAGGAGACTACAGCCCTAGAAAAAAGGTCTGTTAAGACTATTTATTGTCATTATTACTATTAGATGGTCCACTGGTATAGACAGAAAATACATAATTAAGTGTCCTAATCCAAAGCAATTTTTGCGAAGGATTTTTGAGTGCATTTAGAGCATAAATTTACTAATACAATATGTTTTTGTGTGTTTGGAACATAATTACATACTGAACGGGTTAAGCGAGATTTTAAATACAGGATTCATATTTGTAACATAATATTTACCATGTGGAGTTGCTCCTTGTAGGTAAAAATCTTCTTCCACCAGTTTCATATGGAGATAAAAAAGTACGACTTTCCGTCGAGTCCCTGAAGGCATCGTAATGTTTCAGAGGCGTCAGTGCACTGCTCTCTGACGCCGCCCCTCACTCAGACATGCATGTTGTGCTCTAGTCGCGCATTTTTCACTCGTCTCTGTTTATATTTAGGAAAAACGGGGCATTTTTAAACGAGTTGAGAGTCAAGCTTTCAGCGACACAAACACAGGAACATCTCCCACACCGGCTCTATCCGCTGGACTCCCTTGAAGGTACGTTGTTCTGTGTGTTTCATTGGCTTTGTTGCTCCTTTTCCCTCTTTTTGCTGGTAATTACAGTCATTAGCATCCATCTTGGTGGAAGCTAATTAAAACCACTGCAAGGAGAAATGGTTGTTCCTTTTGCCTACCAAACATTACACCTTTGTGTGCTTTATGAGGTTTATAACTTATGTCATGTCCAGTATGCTTTTTTAAAATCCTTTGCAATTAAAACACCTTTATATTCCCTTAATAAATCAGTAAGGATACAGTTAATGGGCCTGCTGACTTCAACGTTGAATTATGGCACTTTATGAGTATTTTGACCCCATGTCCTATCACTGAAAAATGTAAAATGCCTTTATAGGCTGTGGTAGTTCACTTCCGTGAGAGTAATTCTCATGTTAACACATTGTGTCAGGTGTTCAGATTTATCACTGCAGCATGGTGTGTTTAGGTGCTGCAGCTTGCATTTGTTTAAGAATAGCGGAGTCCATCATTATCTCCATGGAGACGTGAAGTAAAACAGTGATGTTACTTCCTGCGACAAAAACAAGAAGATAAACTACTGTACTTTGATATTGCATCCAGGTATCATGCACCTGAATGCATCACCTCTCGCAGATATTCTGCAGCCAATATTAACCATATTTGGTAACAACAAATAATATGGCTACAAAAAAATGTAAATAATGAATAACATGATTTTTTTAATTAATCCATTATTCATTTTAGTCCCCAGACAGTTAGCGCTTTTCATTTTGATGCTGCTCTTTGGTACAGGCAGCTGCATACCCAAAGGCAGCTGCCTGGAAGAGAAGAGGCTCCAAAACAACACTCTCTTCTGCCGTCTGCATAGAAGGGGGGACTTTACAGCTACAATCTGACTATGTTTGATATCTATTGCCGGCAAAAAAAATTGTTAAACCTTCCTATTTGTTGTAAGTAGGGCTGTAACTGACAGAATTATGTCAGTCGAATCAGATTTGGTCGTTATACAAATATTCAATAATGTGTTTTTCTTTTTCTTTTTCTTTTTGACTCAAGCTCAGCAGGACATTCAGTGCAACAGTAGCATTCATGTAATATAGTAGACAAACTAATAGAGGAATCTGAAATGTGCAACATTGTTTGCCGACACCAGATATCAAACGAAAGCTGAAGACTATGTTATATTAAGTATCTGTAGGCTGTAAATTCACCAATGCCAAACAGATAAGAGAAGATATAATGTTATCTTTGAGCCTTGTGGTGGAAACTTTCTCCTCGTCTGTATCGCTGCATCACGTCCACGGCTGTCTGTAATGAAGAGGAGCATGACAGTCAAGAGCGCTCGCTCCACAGCAAAATCTGGGGATCAAAACATCCCCAGAAGTACACTGCACAGCACACTGACTAGCAAAAAAACCCCAAAACCTCAAATCTCCGGCTTTCAAAGGGCAGCCCTTATTGTTAGCACCATTGGCTTGTTTACTATATTATTTGAGTTTCATTGTCACAATGAATGTCCCCGCTCCAAATCTAATCTGACATAATTCTGAGTCTGGTACAGCCCTAGTTTACAAGTAACAATCAGATGTAAAGGTCCAGTGTGTAAGATGAAAGGGGGATTTGGTGGCATCTGGTGGTGAGGCTTATAGATTGCAACCAGCTGAAACTTCTCCAGGTTAGAATTCCTTCAGTTTTCATTAGGGCTGTGCGATAAATCGATTTTATCGATTAATTCAAATTTGTAGTTTAGGTCGATTTGTTTTAATGAAAATCGAGTTTCTCTTTAAAGTCCGCCACCGACGCTCCCCGCTGGGCTCCTGTAGTTCAGAGTGGGCTCATCCCTCCCCCCACGCGCTTGATACACAAACATCATGGCAGCGAGCGGGGAAGAACTCGTTCCCAAAAAAGGGAACGAGTTCGGTTTTGTGGCGTCAGACACAGAACAAACAGCACCCCGCTGCAAAGTGTGTTTGAAGGCTGTTGCTACCCAAGGTAGCAGTACTACCAATTTACTGCAGCACCTCAAACAGAGGCATGCTGCCGAGTGGGAGAGGTGTTGCCCCCTACGAAAATATCCCCATTCAAGTGCTTGAATTTGTTATTTACGCCTGAACGCAACACAGGCTTCACTCCATAGTGTGTTCAGTGCCATGCTGCAGATTCGGGCCAGGCTCGGTTATAATTGTCTCAGGGGCAATATAATGGTAGGGGAAACACTGCCATATGATGAGAAAGGGGCCCGGTGGAAAGCGATCACGGATGCACTCGCGATGTATCTTACCATATTTACCGTGGAAAAGCCGGGGTTTATTCACGTGCTGAAAGTTTTGGAGCCTCGGTACGTGCTACCAGGCCGCAAATATTTTCCTGAAAATTGATTTTAAGTAGAGGGAGAAAATCTATTTAAATCGTGAATCGGATTTGTTGTGAAAAATCGGAGATTTTTTTTTTTAGGCCATATCGCCCAGCCCTAGTTTTCATGGTTCAGGAGGTTTTTACCAGGAGCTGAATTATCAGCAGAGGTCTCTTCCTCTCCAGAGCAAACAGACAGTAAGCACTTAATAAAGCAGTTTCACTTTACAAATCAGTGTTGTTGTTTTTTTATGTTGTTCGACCCATCACAGACTGGCTGCTGGCCCATATATATATAATATACATTACAATTAATAAAGACTGTTGGGCCATGAAGCAACATGTGTCTGTTTTACAAAGTGCTGTATATTTTATGTCTTTCTTAATATGTCACTGATTCTCATACCTTCCTACTATTACAGTTTTTTGTTTCAACGGAAAACCAACCAACCTTAACCCTAACTTCTCAGTGTTAAGTAGGGCTGTAGTCAACCAAAGAAAATATTGGTCGACTCAAGTCACACATACTCTTCAACTAATCGATTAGTTGTGGGGGAAAAAAAATCTGCACCTTATTTTTACTTCTGCGGTGGTGTGTCTGTGTCACTCTGCAGTTACACCTCCAAAATGCTAGTTGACGGTGGAGGACTGTGCTGTAAAGTTTAGTTCAAATCAAACTTTATTTATATAGTTGATTCAAAACACACATTAAATAGGCTATAGCTTAATAGAGACGATTTCAAACAAAAAAAAAGTACGCTAATTGACTTCACTATAAATCGCAGAACTGACAGACAAACACTTGTCTTTATCTGAAAACATTTCCCCCACCAGTACAACATGCTAACGTTATTAGCACAAGTCTATGGCGTTTTACATTGTATAAATTAGCCTAGCGTCTAGCGATCTTTCCTCTTCTCATATAAAACCAGGGACAACAGTAGGATTGGGTCGGTATGAGAAAAAAAAAACGGTCCGTTTTTCAAATAAAAAAAACGCATGAAGTTGGTAATACCGGATTTTCGCCACTTGGGGGCGCAATTGACTCATTTAAAATAAAAAACGACCTTAGGACAACAGAGTGACAGTAACAGGTTGTTTCTTTTATTCCTTACAAATAAATTTTGCAGCTTACTCAATCAGTGCAAACAAGGGTTGCCTCCTTCGTCTGGCTCAAAACCCAAGTGTTGCCATAGTGGCGCATTCCTTGATTTCGTTGAGACTAAATTGTCCGCCATTATCGACTCCCCGTCACTATTAAACAAACTACAGTAGAGGCGCATGTGCCCCACCCCCCTCTCTCTCCTGCTTGCTGTGCGCTTGGTGAAGAGGCAGACACTCACAGACTCGGGCCTACTATAAGCAGAGCGGACTACGTGTAAAAATGTCCGTGAAAAATCCCCGTGATGTGAAAAATACATGCCGAACAGTCTTTTGGGTGACACTGGTGCGCGGAGCGAAGTCCGCGCGGTCGTGCTTTGCGCGCAGAGGGCTTGCGGACGTCCACTTTTACCGGGCGGACCTCTGCGGCGTCCGCTCTGCCCGAGTATGCGGTGCGGTCGGTCTCAAAAAATAAAACCCGGTCCAAGACGGAGTACCGGACCGAATTGGTATTACAGAGAACCGACCCAACCCTAGACAACAGCAACATTTAACAAAGGTAACGGTACATAATTTGGCTCCATTACAACTCACAAGGTTGTATACATTAGCCTAGCGACGAGCGGAGATTTCCTCAGCTCATATGAAGCCAGGATCAATCCCGAAGTATAAATCATATGCAAGACTTAAAATGCTATTTTAGTGGAGGCTTAAAGGGGAACTAAACCCCCCTCTCTGGGCATTACTCCGCCCACAGCTTGATTTCAAAAAGTTCAGAAAAGATAGGCGGAGCTGAGGGAAGGAGGGGGGGGGGGGGGGGCAAGGGGGGGGCCAAATACAGGGGGGGGGGGAGGGGAGGTGGAGCTTAGGTGTTGGAGACATTTCTAACCACCCAGTTTGCCCATCAAAAATAAATCNCGGGGGGGGGGGGGGGGGGGGGGGGGACAGGCGAGCGGCTGAGGAAGGGGGCGGAGTTAAGATCGCCCTCGCTGCGGGGAGAGAGGTCCCTCTCCTCGCTCCACACTGCGACTTATTTTCATTGTGCCGATGGTGGCTTGGAAAACCGCCCCTAACTGTGTCACATGGGCAGAAGGGAAGGCGGCCGGTTCTATTTCTCCCTCTCTGGGAGCCTGGGCTCAGAGCAGCAGCCCACCGCATCCATCCACCCCTCCCTCCCTCGCGGCCCGGCCGCAC
>NC_065516.1:12657877-12662474 GCF_006386435.1 Epinephelus moara
TTGACTTCAGTGGGAGAAATGAACGTGATTACAGATTATGGCCGATTCTTTCGCCTCATAGTCACAGAAGCAAATATTGGACCCATTTATCACAAGCCACATATCTTCAGAACATTCCGACACCAAAATGGCAAATTTCAGATGGACAAATCAGGAGAAAATTTACTTTGTTCCAGACCTGTCTCTGTCTCAGCAACATACTCTCGCGAGATCTGGCAACAGATATCTCCTCTCTGGTGCTGAAATCAGTGCAGTTTTGAACTGTTTTTGGAGGAGAAAACGGATATTATCAGACTAATCCTACGATCTTGTACTGGGTTGAGCTAACTGGAGTCATGTCATATCCGACAACGGGAGGCTTTTAACAGATGATGTCCTGATGTTAGCTTTGCTGCTGCTGTTAGCTGTCCCTGTCAGCTGCAGCCACTGATGCTTTCTAGACATTGTGATTTCCCAAAACTGAATAAATACCACACATAGCAACACAAAACTGCTTTGCTAGCTCAGTCATGTTGTAACTAAGATATCCGCTGGAAAAAAAAAAAAATTTCACAGGCCTAAAATAATTAAAATGTAAGTGCAAAAATGTATGTGTGGTTCCCTGCTTATTCTTAATTAATGCTTAACTAATGCATGATTCATCATGTTCTGATGAATGTATTAATGGTTCATACATCATGAACTCATGAGGCTCAGTAATGATTAATTAATGACTCGGCCACTATCGGTCGTGTGTCATTATTAAGTTATTCAGTACAAAGGTACTGGACTAGTAGACGGATTGTTTGTCAATCATTAATAAAAAAGTTCACCACATTAACTGAAGGCCCACAAACCTGATGATGTCATTGTGAGCTAACGCCAAACGCAGTTCATGAAGATTACAGTATTCAACATTTTAATTTAATAACAGAAGAACATGACTGTGCTGGACATAATTTCTGTTACAGTGATAAAAAGATCTGTCATTGCATTGACTAGTGTAGTGATCTTGTATTCAGATTTGCATCAGTCAGTTGCTGTTAATTGTATGCGTTTCTCGTAACTCATTGTCACGTGCATAAATTCCTGCCTTTTGTTATGCAGAAATTCATATACGAATTAATGCAAATACGTAGCCTACTTAAAACTTTAACTAGAGCTTTTGTTATCGAAAACGTTTACATTTTTGTGTTTATTTTTGCAAATAAGTAGCACACTGTAAGTTCTGGTTGACTCCTGCAATTTTAACAAAATATATATTTTAATTGAATTCTCAGAAGATAAGAGATATCAGCTGACAGTTGTTTCACTGTGTTACCTGTTGTACTACAGTATTTCAAAGATCTGAATACTTCCTCCATTACTACACCTCTTTTTCAGTATTTGTCACGCGCTCTGCTGCGATTATGTTATGCCTGGACCCATTGTTACGTATCTCATACTTTTGTCGTAGCATCTCATAATTACATAATTAATATTTTATTAAAGATCTCCTCTCATAACTCAGATCAGATCTCGTAAACATGTGTAAACAAAAACATGTTGCCGCTGGTCCAAGTTTACTCGCTGCCAGTTGCTGACAGTAAACAGCGTTTGTCATTTGTCTGTCACTGCATTTATTTGTACAGTATTATTACACTAGGACTGTACCTGACCCAGGACTATGTCAGTCAAATCAGATTTGGCTGTTCAATATGAATATTCAACGATTCTGTTTTTTTCCCCCCACATTAAGTATTAAAGTTTGATCGGAGCTCAGCAGAACGTTCAGTGTGACTGCAGCATTCACGTAATAGCATGAACAAGCTAACAGCGCTGACGATGGATCAGAAATGTGCAACAAGTATTTTTCTCTGACGCTAGACATCAAACAAAAGCCAGAGACAGTGTCATATGAAGTATCTGTGAGCTGTTAGGTCTCTGACTGATGATTCAAGTCTCCGACTTTCAAGGGGCAGCCTAGGGTTGGGCGATATGGCCTACAAAAAAAAAAATTCTGATTTTTCACAACAAATCAGATTTCACGATTTAAATCGATTTTCCCCTTCTACTTAAAATCAATTTTCAGGAAAATAGTTGCGGCCTGGTAGCACGTACCTGGGCTCCAAAACTTCCAGCATGTGAATAAACCCCGGCTTTTCCACGGTAAATATGGGCACCATATCTCTTGCAAGATACATCGCGAGTGCATCCGTGATCGCTTTCCACCGGGCCCCTTTCTCATCATATGGCAGTGTTTCCCCTACCATTATATTGCCCACACAGTCTATGGAGTGAAGCCTGTGTTGCGTTCAGGCGTTGTCACGTAAATATCAAATGACGTACAATATTTTCGTAGGGAGCAACACCTCTCCCACTCGGCAGCGTGCCTCTGTTTGAGGTGCTGCAGTAAATTGGTAGTACAGCTACCTTGGGTAGCAACAGCCTTCAAACACACTTTGCAGCGGGGTGCTGTTTGTTCTGTGTCTGACGCCACAAAACCGAACTCATTCCCTTTCTTGGGAACGAGTTCTTCCCCGCTCGCCGCATGATGTTTGTGTATCAAGCATGCGGGGGGGAGGGATGAGCCCACTCTGAACTACGGGAGCCCAGTGGGGAGCGTCGGTGGCGGACTTTAAAGAGAAACTCGATTTTCATTAAAACAAATCAACCTAAACTACAAATTCGAATTAATCGATAAAATCGATTTATCGCCCAGCCCTAGGGCAGCCCTATATTATACATATACTTCAAATAGTATAAACCTAATGTGTAGTTAAAAAGCCACAAATTTGAAATAGTGTATAGTTTGTCATTACAATGATATAGTTCAGGTTTTAGTCTTGACTTAGCACATTTTTATAAACCCACACAGTATTTGTCAAATACATAAAATACAGTAGATTGTAGGCTAGTTCAGTGAGACTACCCAGAATGTAATTTGAGCAAAAGGGGTGCAAAGTATAAGCTCTGAATTCTGACATTGCCTTTCTTTAGGATATTAAATTGTTAATGAATCAGTATCCGTCTGTTACAAGACCCATATAACTCCCCTCTGCTACTCTCCCAGGTTTGAAGAGATGTCGTCCGTGTGGCAGCAGGAGCCGTCGGGTTATTCCCCCTGTGTAGAGATTGACTCCAGCTCTGTGAGGTGCAAAGACAGGCTCACCTCTCCGGTCTGGCTGAAGCAGGAACAAGACGACCTTCGGATCATCAAGTGGGAGAACTTTCAAACGGGCACTTCAGCTGATGCTGTTCAGGACAACACACCCAGCAGTGCCATGTCTGGTGAGAGCACTTTCATTCTCTGTGTGCTGCTTTTCTGCAGCAGGATACCATTGTTGGATAGATCCTCTGTGCTGCCAGGGGGAAGATGTGTGTGGAGCATCCATGTTTTCATACACATGGATGTAAACTGTAAATGCAACTTGACTGGTTTGCAGAGGCATACAATCATAAAGCACTAATTTTAGTTTAGTTATGCAAGTTAACATTATGAGCTTAAACACTTTTACATTGCATGAATCAGCCTAGCAGCTCGCAGACTTTACCTCCCTAACCACAACCCCAACTACTTTTTTCTTACTCACTGTTGGTTTAAGCCACTGCATCTCCTGACAGAACAGCACAGTTGAATTTTAGCCTGTATGCATGTGTTTTTTTTAGCCTGATATTGTTTAAACAGAGCAGCTAATGTTGCCATAGCAAGAGCAAGTGGAGTGACGTACCCGTCCAAGTTTGTCATGTTTCCTGAGTATTTCAGTGGCATTGTTTGCATATGACATGCTTTGTCTGTTGACCCGCCTTTACCCTGAAATCCAAAGTATGTCCGCACTGCTGATTTATTCCCGAGAGGGGAGTAAATATCGTAATTGTCTTTCTTTTGGCTGCTTGTAGTTATTTGCCTGGTGCCACTGCTTGACAGTGACACAGACAGGTCATGGAAATTTCAAAATAAAGGGGTTGATATGGATAGATATCTTAATTGCATCAACGATATTGGCTCACTGATGAATGAATCATCCAGACTGATGCATCGTTAAACCCCCACCAGCTACCAAAACAAAGAACAGAGAAGCTCAGATTACAACACGCACAGAAGGAGCTTGACTTAATTTTCTGCTCAGTACACCATATCGCCACTGTATCTTTACATAGCAAATAGTGGTTGCTGATATATTGTGTATATTTGTTCTGAATGTCATGTGTTGCACCTTCAAAATTGCAAGATAGGGTATTTGCAGTGGTGTAAAGCAGGGTATATGCAGGTATATGGGGTATACTCACCTCTTTTTCTGGCTGCTTCCTCCTCGGTAACCTACCCATATACCTAGTAGTGCACTCACCTTATCAGCTAACACACCACTGGGCATTTGGCCTTGGCAGACGTCTGCGCTTTTCAAGTGTCCTTCTAGTTGTAAATTAATACCTACTTTAAAGCAACACAATAGAGTTTTTGAGCCCTCAAAATATACAGTGGTGTGAAAAAGTGTTTGCCCCCTTCCTGATTTCTTACTTTTTTGCATGTTTTCCGCACTTAAATGTTTCAGATCATCAAACAAATTTAAACATTAGTCAAAGATAACACAAGTAAACACAAAATGCAGTTTTGAAATGAAGGGTTTTATTAATGAGG
>NC_065516.1:12663529-12671903 GCF_006386435.1 Epinephelus moara
GCTTGAGAGCGTCTGTTTCACTTGCACTGGCACTATGCAGTTTCGGGGTTCAGGTAGGAACCCGGACACAAAAAAAGACTACAAAATTTGGCTGCTTTACGGCATACGTCATATCCCCCTCTCGTCATATCCCCCTCCTCTCTTTAGAGTAGCGTAGCCGAACCGAGGTGAACTAAGTTAGACGTGGTTGTCATAGCTGAAGCCACAAAGAAAAGGAAGAAGGTGAAGGTGTTGTCCGAGGAGACGAAGAAAAGAAAACGGGAGAGCGATAAAACNGAAGGTGAAGGTGTTGTCCGAGGAGACGAAGAAAAGAAAACGGGAGAGCGATAAAACGAGCTCGAGCAAGGATTAATATTGGCCCAGCTTTCACATGCTGGCGAGAGCTGTAAGAGGAGGAGGGATGCCTGACCGATGGTGACCTGGCACCGTTACTGCTGTCCCCCCTCTACTAAGGAGACTCACTGTCTGCAGGTCAGCTACCTCAGGTACATTTGAAGATAAAGTGTTAGACTACATACAGACAGCTTTCATTTAAGTTTGTCTTTAACAGTTTGCTGTTAGCGCCGCAAGCGAGATGTGCTTGTGTCAACCACGATCGGAAATCATAATAGCGGTGAATGAGAGACTGTGGACAGAGCAGATTGAAATATGACTTTCTACATGCTGATCACATGTATTGATTGGCTGTATTAGTATTGGCTTGGCTGGCAGAGGTTTTATCGCACTTACTTACAGTAACAAGCGTAGTTGTCGTCAACTAGAGAAATCTTGAAGTTATATTCCCTTCATCTGCACCGTGGCCTCTCTGCTGTTGTCTGACTTCACTCTGTTGAGTTTGTGTGTGTGTGTGGGTGTGTGTGTGGGTGTGGGTGTGGGTGTGCACGCGCGCTGTGAGGAGGAGATCAGCCCTGACATGCAGAGAGCAACTCATTTCTGAGTTTCGAAAATGAATAAATAAATATAAATAAAGCAGTCGGCCTAATCATGTATGTACAAAATGCTATAGAGACAGAGCGCAACGCGCCATAATCTGAAAGCCACGCCCCCAAAGGGGAAACAAGACCGGCTTTCCCCTTGCACTTTCCCCTCCGTTTCCAGCCTGTTGAGTTTTCCCTAAGTCCAAATGCCGAAAAGTTGCTGTGTGGTGGGCTGCACGGCCAATAAAAACCCAGAACTGAGCTTTTATCAGCTGCCGAGCAGAAAAACAGAACCTTGTAGGAGACAAAAGTGGATACAGGCAATAAAACGTGAGGCTTCAACAGGGAAGAAATTGTGGGATCCTAACACTCGGTATGCCTATGTGTGCAGCAAACACTTTGTCAAACCCTCCAAATGTATTTTTTTAGAGTAACAGTTAACTGTATTTATGTATGTTAAGCTAAAGCATTGACACATCTCCACATCATGTTTTTTCCAAAATGAGCAAGGTAAGGAGAAGGGACACTGAGGTAGACTGGCAATATTAAGCTTATCAATATACTGTTGCCTCTCTGGTAGGCATAGCGTGCTAAAATAATCCTATGCCATCTTATTATTAGCTAATTATTAGCTAGCTATAGCTAATAATTTTAGCTAGCTAGCTAGCAACTCAGTCGTGGAGACTTGAATGCGTGGCTGCGCAGTGTTAATTTTGTGAACTAAAACTTAAACGAAAACTTTTTGTTGACGACCCTTTATTGCGTGACTAATTTGTGACGAGAACGTAAATTTAATAAGTACTGACAACAAAAACTAAAACGAAATCTCTGTTCATTATGAAGTGACGAGTAAAAACGTGACGAAAAAGCTGACGCTGGCCAGCCGGACAATCTGGATTACAACCATCCTCAATGTCTTGATTGTTTTCCTTTTTAACCAATTAATAATCTTAACTCAAATTCAAACTCTCAGTCTATCTTTCTGATTGGATGACCTCCCCCCGCCCTCCGCGCGGTGGCAGTGCACGTCCAGTTTTGCCACACAGAAGCCTTGGCTCCACAGCAGGAAGCCGGGAACAACAACGCCTGTAAAACTCTGTAAAAATACACCAAAGCATACATTTTTGTTTCCAAATATTTATTTGAAAACGAAACCATTCATACGGTCAATAAAAAACATTTTGTTAATTATAAAAAACGAATGTAATCTCAACAGTGACCGCGCCGGCCGGTGGGACTGCGGCTGAACCGCACCCAATGTTCATTCATTCATTCAATCGCATGTTCAGTGTGTGTGTGTGTGTGTGTGTGTGTGTGTGTGTGTGTTAGTGTGTCAGAGAGGAGGAGTATCAATTAAAAAAAAGTTTCCACTAATTATTTCGGTGTTTATTTTTTTTATTCTCACGTTTTTTTTTATTAAAATGCGCAATTTAGCCAACAATATTATAGACCAAAAGTTAATGTAATTTATTATTGTAGAATGTATTTAGCAAATCACAACTTTCAACTGGAGAAAAAAAAAAAAAAAAGGCATTATAAGAAGCCGACAAATAGTGTTAATTAATTGACATGAGACTTTGGAGAGGTTGTCAGTCCTATTCTATAGTCTGTAATATTTTTTTTTATTTTATCATAACTTCTCGGAAATTACTCAAAAATGCATTTTTTGTGTGCTTCTGAGCACACGGATAGCATAAACAATAAAGTTACTATGACCGTTGCGGCCCTTAGAGGGGCTTGGAGTGTTAAACACTGAATTAAAATGGGCATATGATTAAATGTGTTGGCTAGGTTTTGATGCCCTTGTAAGAAAATACTAAATTAAAATGGGCATAACAGTTAAGCTGTTATGGTCTTCTTTTGATGTCTTAAGAGGATTGGAGCTTTATTCTTGCAGGTTGTAAGTCATTTGTTGTGCAAATATACAGAAAATAAACAAGAACCTGTGAAGGACATGATTATGTATTGCACTTTTTCTAACAAGCCTTAGACATTCATTTTTATTATACAAGAGTAATATGGTACATTCTTAGTTTAAATGACTAAACACACAGTTAAAGGCATGCTTACAATGGAGTTTTTACTACCATCACAAACATCCTTTTGTAAAATCTATTACAGTATAACAAAACTGTCAAATTACGTCAAAAGACTAAAATGAGACTAAAACTAAAACTCATTTCCACTGACTAAATTTTAACTAAAACAAAACAAAACTAAAAGACTAAAATGTGACTTTAACTAAATCCAGTCTTTGGTGAGTGACTAAGACTAAAATGAAATTAAAAATTCTTGTCAAAATTAACACTACGGCTGCGGAGGCAGAATGATAGCGAACGAGCGAAGAAGCAGAGGGGAAAGCGGGCCTCGTTTCCCCTTTGGGAGCGTGGCTTTCAGATTATGACGCGTTGTGCTCTGTCTCTATAAGGCTACTTTATCTTTTCTGAAGACATGATGATCGTGCGTTACACGGCCAGCTTCAGGAAGTTCACTGGTATCGTTGGCTTGTCAACAAATGCACGTGCAGAAAGATTTTTGTGACAGTTGTAACAGACAATACCGTTTTTTGTCTGTAGGGGGACCCCGTGAGGTAAAAAGCACAATCCTCCATTGTGTTGCTTTAAGACGTCACTTTGGATTGAGGTAATTTCTGATGGGTATTCTACAGTAACTTCAATAAAAGTTTTATCTTCCATCTCAAATGATATTGTTCTTGGATTTCAAATATTAATTTGACTGATGCTAGCAGATATAAGAAGCATTCATATTTCATGTTAAACATAAATATCACCCAGGTCCGTATGTGTATCTACACAGCAGTCAACACCTTTCACACTGACAACAAGAAGAGACACAAGAGACAAGTATTTAATGAAATCTGTCAGATTTAATGTCTTTATACACAAAAGAAGTAATACAGTGCACGTGTGTAAGATAATGTAATGACAGACAAAGGCCAGTCTTTATAAGATAAGATAAGCCTTCATGGATCCAAAGAGAAATTCAGGTGTTGCAGAAATTAATTCAAATGAATAAAGAAGTAAAAACAAAAAACAAAATGATTATAAATCAAATAATATCAACTAGTATAGAAGTAGAAGTACAAGTTAAAGTGAGTTAGGAATTATAGAAGGCACAAGCACTGTTTCTTATCAGTGTTGGATGGCTTGTTTTCTGAGAACATTACTTGTACTTGTAGAATCCCTCTCCTGTCTTTCTGCCCAATTTGCCCTCTGCAACCGTCTTGTTGAGCAGTTCACACGGGTTAAAGACTGAGAGGTCAGGATTCGCAGCATGAAGACCTAGATGTGCAATAACAAAAATGAATAGGGTTTTACATTTAATTTATAAGTTCATTTGAATTATCTTTGTTTCTCCTTCCTTGCAGCAGTCTCATGTTATCACACTGAAAAATTAGTCATATCCTTTGGTGGAGGAAGTATTGAGATCCTTTACTTAAGTAAAAGTACTAATACCACACTGTAAAAATACTCAATGCTTGTAAAATACTTTTACAAGTAATGGTCCTGAGTTGAAATGTTACAACTGATTGATTTTATTTATTTTTTGTTTTTTGTAAATATGTCTGTCTAATATATGTCGTGTCTGCTGTGAAACTGAACTAGCTCACCACAATAGCACCTTAGCAGGAAGCATCCTGTCCACGAAGCAGACCCAACAGAAGCTGACAATGTTAGCTTCCCTCCGGGCTGCAAGCGTCTGAAGCTCCCCGCATTTGCCAGTAAAAGTCTGCAGGATGCCGGCAAACCTTGGACCCTTGCCAGCAGATGAACGGGGAGCTAACGTCAGCACGGAGGGAAGCCAAACAACGTTCTTTTGCACAAACTGCCCACACTGCAGTGACACAAAGTTGTTGGAAATCGGAAATGTTTCCCTTTGAACAACGTTAATTAATTTGTTGACTGGTTGGACGGTTGGACTTTCACAAACTGACTACAGCATTTTATTTTCTGTGTTTCTTTTCTTGAGCAAAGCTGAGCAAACTTAGGGACATAACCATAGAAGATAAAATGCTGTGGTCAATTGTGAAAGCCTGAGCTTCATTTATGTTATTATCATGATGGTCACACACACGCAAGGACATGCACCCACAGTACTCACCTTACAGTGATGCATAAAACGCTCCAAAAGGCAAAATGTCAGGTGATGTAAGTAGCAGTTGGAGCCTAATTATTGTTGCAATTAAACCAATAATGATGTAGATTTTTCTAAAAAGGAAACCAATTAGATGTTCATATAAGAGTCCTGTGTTATTTTCTCTTTTGTATATTTAGTATTGCTCTTTGATAAAGTAAGAGTATTTCTGATTATCTGATTACTGGTTGGTAACATCTATTTTTATGTCTCCACACCAGTGACAGCTGTGGCCTGAGGCATTATGTTTTCAGGTTGTCCGTCTGTCCCATCCTTGTGAACATGATATCTCACAAACACCTCAAGGAATTTTTTTTCAAAATTGGAAGAAATATCCACTTGGACTCAGTGATGAACTGATGGGATTTCGGTGGTCAAATGTCAAGGTCAACGTGACTGTGCATCTGTCTCATTCCTGTGAGCACAATATCTCAAGGGCTTACGACTATATAGCTTACTCCACAGCATATAACATAAATGGTTGATGATAAAGTGTGCCGCTGTTAGCTAGCTAGCAAGATCAGGTAACATATTTAACAGAATTAACTCAGTAAATAGACTGATTGCTTCTCTCCAAAAGCAAATACATATGTATTTGAACAATGCTTTCGCGTTCACCACGGTAGTCAGCGAACTCAAAATATCAAGTATAAGTACAGAAGTATTCGATTTGAGACACAGTGATTTGATAGTGCAGATTACAAAAAGGAGGTAGAGAGAGAGAGAATAGCGATAGTTGGCCTCTTTTTTCTCTGAAATCCAAAATATTTTCCACTCTGCTGATTTATTCCTGAGTAAATAATGTTATTCTCATCATCTTTCTCTTGGCTGCTTGTCATCATCTGCTTGGCCCTGTTTGACAGTGACACAGACTTTCAAAATGATGATATGGATATCTTCACTTTGCATCGATGATATTGGATCGTTGATCATTGAATTGCTATATCGATACAGATAGATGGATTGTTACACCCCAAATATTTTCCACATAGCTTTACTTACCGTCCATGATGGACTTTAAGGTGTCAGTTCCTACGTAATCCATGAGCTCAAAGGGTCCCATGGGATGACCAAAACCAAGTTTCATGACTGTATCAATGTCCTCTATGGATCCATGACCTGAGGGAGAAAACGGCAAAACAAAACAGTAACCATGCAAAGCTGCAGAAATCAACCCCAAACTACAAAATAGTATTGGTACTGAATTAGAGCCTTAGGGCCCTATTTAGATGGTCTAAAGCGGACGGCGGAGGGCGCATAATCCATGTCGCAAGTGTCATTGCTATTTAGATGCAGGCGCAGTTGTCATTTTCACGCCCTGCGCCCTCGTTGTCTAACTAGCAAATGAACTTGCGCTTCCAGTGACCAACAAAAACCTGGTCTAAAGTCGACGGCGCAGTATTTCGCTGTTAAACAACTTAGTAATATGCGTCTCTAGGCGGGTGCACAATGCGCGTGCACTCTGCTCAGACACACACGGAGCAGCCACACATATGCAAAAGATAACAAATAAAAATATGATTACAATGTGAAAGGTTATTATTGTGCACATTANTTTAATCACTCTTCACTGGCTCCCGATCCAGTCCAGATCAGACTTCAAGCTGCTTTTACTCACCTACAAATCTCTACATGGCCTAGCACCCCCATACTTAACTGAACTAATCATTCCATACGTTCCAACACCGTGCCCCACTTCTCTGGAACTGGCTCCCCCAATCAGTAAGGGATGCAGAATCCGTTGACATCTTTAAATCGAGACTAAAAACCTATTTATTTTCCCAAGCATATGGTACAACTTGATAGCACTTTTTTATTTATTTTAATTGTTTTTGTAAATAATTGTGCTTATTTGTAAATTGTATTTTTTATTTGTAATTTGTATTTTTCTAATGTATTATTGACTATGTGAACTGTGAACTGAGTGTTTCGAGACCATGATTATAGTGATTTTACACTTTAAATAAAGCTGAATTAAATTGAATTGAATTGAATTGAATTGAATCAACTGGCAGAAGAGCTGCGTCATCTGTAGCCTGGTAAGCAAACTGATTTTTTTGATTGAAAACCAAAGCCCACATGTTGCATTTATTTTAACATGTTGTACTAGGCTACATCATATACTAGGCTACATTATATCATATTATTATATTGTTATCTGAGTGTAAAGAGGACACACATGCAAATAAGAGGCAAAACACAGCTCTAGGAAACATGTGAATACAATTAACAAACGTGGGTGGGGGAGAAAACGCTGAACAGGTCCTAGCTGCAGGATCAGCACCTTGGGGAGCTCAGCGGCAGTCCTGACAGCTGTGCTCTGTTATATGATGAAAACAGGTTTAAATAATATTCCACAGATATAGAGTGTGCCAGTAAACCCGGAACTCCGTTAGCGCTTTTAGCACTTCCAGTTCTCTCGTCTAAAAGTCAAAACGTTTTTTGAATGGGATTTTGGTAAAATGCCTCAAATAAG
The DNA here is from genome assembly GCF_006386435.1 of Epinephelus moara. NCBI lineage: Eukaryota > Metazoa > Chordata > Actinopteri > Perciformes > Serranidae > Epinephelus > Epinephelus moara. The sequence goes on from NC_065516.1 coordinate 12,671,078, forward strand.
GTCTGTGGTTAACAAAAGCCTAAGCGAGTTTCAGGTTTTGTTCTACGACATAAAACACGTCAGTAAATACCCTACTTGTGAATTTTGAAGCTTTTACGTGTCGTAAAAAAGGCGGTTGCTAACAAGATGCTCAATACGACTACAAACCCTGTCGGGGACAGTTAACGTCATCACTCCCGAACAGGCAAGAGTGCTGGCAGTCCGCCATTACAGCTTCTTATTTAGCTTAAACAGTCCGATTTCCCCATTATACAATGTTTTTAAAATAAAGCGGCCGAAATCAGTTGAAAGCTTAGTGGTGGTGACGTCAAGAGTCATGTGACCGTGGAGTAGTCATGTAGTCCGTTAAAGCCTAACGTTAGCTTTTTACTTCCGGTGATTGCATTTAAGCTTCAAATGCGGTATGGAAGGTGTTCATATGTGAAGATTATCTCGCTGAACAAAACCTGTAAGTATCATAAACTTGTGTTAGCCACAGAGCTTATTTTCTGACATAATCCAAAACGCAATGCGAAAATCACATCCACTTTCTCTTCCGGGAACCAGCACGATGCTAAACTTCCGGATTTTGACGTCAGCCCTGGCACACTCTATTTAGTAAGATCTTTCTTGTATTAGTGATCAGGTTTCCATACTTTAAGTAGTCTAATTAACGCCACGCTGATTTTACCTGTTACGCTATGACTGAACACAACCATTTTAAAGAAATGTTCAGTTTCTTTTCTTCAGACAAAAGAGTTAAGGAGATGTTTCTTTACCTGCTTGACAGTTTCGACTGAGCCTTCAGTCTTCCTCAGAAGCATCATCCGACGTGCTGCTGACGCTT
>NC_065516.1:12672683-12679532 GCF_006386435.1 Epinephelus moara
TACAGGCTACAGTGAGGCTAAAAACAGAGTTCATATGACGTTTTTCGAAACAACTTTTTATGTCGGGGCTTCAGGACACTTGTATCACTACGGATGAGCAGTATGGAGATACTTTGTGGTTTCAATTTTGTGTTCTTGGACGTTAGTCTGGGGCGCCGTATGCCATTAGGTGTGCTGGCCGCTCCCCCTCCGATCTCCGCAAGGGATGTGAGTACTCTAAAACTTCACCAGGGCCTCCATCGGCATATGGGTGAGTGCACGATCCCTTTAAGGGCCCTATTTAGATGGTCTAAAACACGAAGCGCCAGATGTGCAGCGCAAGGGGCGTGTCACTGTCACTTGCTAGTTAGACAGCGCATTTTTAGACTGCGCGCCATGGCGGAGAGTCTAAAAGGGTTGGACTTACTCTGTGAATTAGTCATGGGTGTGTTTTGGGCGTATCATTCAATAAGCCAATCAGTGTCACCTCTCATTCCCTTTAAAAGAGCCGCGATTGGAGCGCATGGCGGAGAGCTAGTTAGATGGCGGACCTACCAACTGGAAAGAGTGAGTGTTTTACACAGTTTCGACTGAGAAAAAAAAAACTTCACCAGGGCCTCCATCGGCATATGGGTGAGTAGATAATGGCTGAATTTTCATTTTTGGGTGCACTATCCCTTTAATATTTAATGCTGTTTGTAACCCAGCATAGTTAAGAGAGTGAAAAGTGGCGTGTTGAGATAAATTATTCTTATGAATTGTAGATTATGGAACCCCTTCTTACTTCTACATAATGACAATTAATACACGGCCAGGCAACTCCTTGTGTGGCAATTAATATATCAAGGTGCTTTCATGTCCATTGTGAACGTGGCGTAAGGCTTGAAACCAAGCTGGCAGTTTTTTTTATTATATCAGCTCATTTGATGAGCCCTGCAGTTGGCGAGATGAGGGCATAGAGTGTGTGTGTGTGTGTGTGTGTGTGTGTGTGTGTGTGTGTGTGTTTTGCTGTGTGCCAGAGCAGATCATCAATATCTGTGCGCTGCTTGTGTTTCTTCCTGGAAATGTCGCCACAGACGCCCAGTTGTTAGTACTGCAAATGAGGGCTTTCATCAGTGGGCCATAGGCTCAATCATTATGTGTTAGGGCCTACATCATTTGGGGATAAACGGCTACTTGACAGACATTTATTTAATTGAAAATGTTCAAGATTATTACTTTGAAGGTTGACCTAAAAATGAAATTTGAATGGGTACTTACCTTACATACTTACACTGGCAAGCTACTTTGAACAGGAAAAACGATAAACAAAGGGGGCTTTAAGTGTTAATTCAGCCATCTGCTACCTGTGAATATTTTATGTGGGTACTAAAAGTATGTTTTATTATTACTTGTATGTTAACTCTTGACTTGTTCTTTTAAAGGCCCTAATCTCTGTTCTGCTATTTTATTTAGCTCAACTAGTCCTTTATACAAATGTGTTAAGACTAGGGATGGGAATCGAGAACTGGTTCCAACTGGTTCAATTCATCGACATCATTAGCCTTTATTCTTAACGATTCCCTTATCGATTCTTTTCATTACGCCGAATCTTTACGTCGATGACGCACGTCACGCTTGTCAGTCAGCAGTACGTTCAACAACAAAGAAGACGTAATGGTGGAGAGACAGAAGCGGTTGAAAGCTTGGCTTCACTTCACCAAAAAAGACTCATGACATTCACTCATCACAACAGCATGACATGCAATTTATGCAGCACCGTAATTACATGCAAGGGCGGAAACACCACCAATGCTACAGTGATTTGTTTTCCACTACAGAGCTCTACTGTGTGAGCATTTTAACGTTACTTGCATTTGCGACTAAAAATAGTTTTGTGTGAGCAAAAGAAATCATTCAGCACACTGTGCGAGTACAAATTTCAACCAGCAGCAGAAACGAAAGGCGTGATACTACTCAGAACCGTGATACTTTCACTGGTATCGTACCGTGGATCCCAATTTTGGTACCGTGACAACACTAACAGATTCTGTAACTTTATTTGATGTAGATGAAAACAAATGTATTCTTTCATTTGTTCCATTTTAGATGATAGCAGTGGACCAATTTCATATTTTGTGTACTTACTTACTTAGCACTTATCTCTTGTTTAGAATAGAAACTCAATAAAATTTATGTTGTTGACACCAAAAACCTGTAAGGTCTACTTTGTCTACACAGAAAATTCACAGGAGGAATCGATAAGGGAATCGATAAAGAATCAGATCGATAAGCAGAATCGATGATGGCATTGATATCAATAAAATCTTATCAATTCCCATCCCTAGTTACGACAAAGAAAAGAACGACTTTCAATTCCTCTCAAAATGACTGATGTTATTTTACAGTCTTGTGTTCCCACTTAAAATCCCACAGAAACATAGTTATACTTTTTCATGGTAAACAATTCCAATAAGCGAACCATGGCAATTTTATAATTGATATTGCTCATACACATACCTCTCTCAACCAGCCGCATGGACTCTAACCAGAGGGGAAGAATTAGGCGGTTTGCAATGAATCCAGGTTCATCCTGATGAAAGAGATGTTGGATGCTGCTGAGTGGGCTGTAATATTTTTGAGAAATAACAGCTGTAATGACATTATGAAGTAAATCCTACCTTGCAGGACACTGGTGTTTTCCCGAGAATTTTGCTGAAGTTTCGGATGGAATCTAAAGTCTCTTGGCTTGTTTCTGAGGTCGCGATGATCTGTGAAAGATTGATACTTAAGCAACTTTGATTCTAGATGTTCCCAGGTGTTTCCTGATATGGTCATAATGTTTCAGTGTCAGATGTTCATATTAAACATGGCCAAAGTTTCAAATAATGAGGTAAACCTAGATGAAAAAAGTAATTCCTGTGAGCAAAAACCTCAGGCTTCAGACTGTTCTGAACACTCTGTTTCCAAGGGCTTTTTTTTTTTTTTTTTTTTTTCCCATTCTTTTGAGACAAGTTGACGTCAGCTCCTGGCAAATGTCTTTATATGCTTGTTTGCAGTATGCACAATATTGCAAGTGTTACAGGCTGTTCTCATGTGCTGTTTGTACGTATACCTGCGAAAAGTAATGCACCACAATTCGTCTATTTCCCACATAATCATGAGTCAATAATTTGTGCACAACCCACGAAATCAGGAAGGCTGTAATCACATGATCAATACGATGACAAGACTAACACCTAGTTTCCACATGATTTTGTTTTCTGTATATATTTACGTATAGCATAGGGAGTACGCTCCTAGTGTTCAATGCAAGAAAAAGCATCTTTGTAGGAATGGATGGAAATACCACCACAGAAATGGCAGGCAAGTTATTTTTGGGTGCTTTTTACAGACAACAGTAATTCACAATAATAATAACAATAATAACAATAATTCATGGCAACAAATAAGTTAGGAGTCTGCCTGTCAGGTGTGTAGCCAGTTTTTGAAATATGTCGTCAAAAGACTGCATGCACTCTGTGTTACACAGCAACATGCTACTGAATTTTTCATCTAGAAATGATATATAAATAGAGCTGTGTTACATTTATCAACCTGTTAGCTTATTTGTTTTATGCTAGCTTCCTGTGGCACAGTGCTTACTCTCTCAAAAAAGGTGGTTGCTAACTTGGTGGCCAGATGAGACTACAGACCATCACCATGCCAAACACGGCTTTACAGCTGAGCTGTAGGGGCAACTTTGAAATCATGCAACCATGGTGTAGTTTATTTATAGCCTAAAATTAGCCTTTTAGTAATGGCAATTGCATTTAGGCTTCAAAAATCACAAGAGTGGTGTTCATTTGTGAAAAGTATCTTGCTAAACATGCTAATGTCTATTACCATGTTAACGGTATTTCCCATTATGTGTTAGCATCGAGCTAACGTAATAAGCGCTAGTTTTATGTATAGTTTTGTAAAAGGACATCATCTTGGTCTTTGGGAAACACTGATCAACATTTCTCACCATTTTCAGTCATTATACAACCCAAACAACTAATCAGTTATTCTAGAAAATAATCAACATAATAATGGGCAAAGAAAAATGATTGATTGTTGCACCCCAATTGCATGTTTTATTACCTCTTAGTATAAAACAATATTGTATTGTTTTATCTACACAAACAAATAAACAAAAGTAAAGACACTGTTTTTTTTTTTGTTTTTTTTTCCTGGGGCCGTACCTCTACAAGCTTCATTGTAGTGACCGGATGGAAAAAGTGAAGGCCGGCGAATCTATCCAGCCTGCTGCTGGAGCTGGCAATGTCGGTAATGGGAATGCCAGATGTGTTGCTGGCAAAGATAGTGCGTCTAAAATAGTACATAAAACATAGTATGGACAGCAGTTAATATCAAAGGCAGACGTGACATTCAGAGCTTTCCATTTCAATGTCTTTAATGAAGACCACCAAATGTAATATACTGTATGTCCTCTTCCCTCCCAGACCTGGGGTCAGATGCATAAATGATGTGTAAGCACAACAACCATACGTTAACCTTTCCCACTTACAAACTGGTATTTATAAAGGAAGAATGTGTGGTGAGAATGTGTGCCCCTTATGCAATCTTCAGACCAGGCTACCACTGGTTTTTTGCTGTGGGTGATATGAAAGATTTTGAATTTAGGTAGAGAAATGGATAGCATCATTTTTAAGTCGTTTGCCAATTTCACTGATTGTGAATAAATGTAAATAAACATTGATCATCCTTCTGAAATTTAACAGTAATGATGATTGAGTTTTTATTGCGATGATGGTGTGCACAAGTGTGATGAATTAGTGTTACTGACACTACAAATAGCTACAGCAGTGCGTAATGATGCTCTGGCACTACTCGAGAACCGTGCAATGTGTTGTAGTCGGCAAAATGGAACTTTTATTGTTATATTATTCACTGATAGTTTTAGGAGGAGGGACACAAGTGTTGCTATGCAAATGCATGTTTAATGTTGCATTCAGTTGACTCAGGCAGATGGTAGACAGAAGACAGAGAACATCATCTGGATGGCACAGGAAAAACAGTCCAACAGAATGGTTGGACAGTAAAACGAAACATGCATGACGACATGTTGCAATGGTGACGTTGTATTATTTACAAAAAATAATTATTTAATTATATTTATATTGAGTGTTTTTTCATTTATATAATTAATCTAGTAATGTCCAGTAATTGTCCAGATCGCCCAGGTTTTCCCCTTGTGTGGGGGGGGCTACGTTACATTCAGTGGTAAATTTTGTATTTTCTGCTTGCCTTACCCAATTTAACTGCCCTGCTCTCATCTATTAAAATGATACCCAGTTTGCTGTCTGTAGTCTGCCTGATTCCATGTGAACACAGCATTTCTACATCCTTTTGTGTCAAACTGTGGGTGTGCAATAAGGCTTGTGCACGTGCGCCCAGTGCCACAATGATTGAGTTTTACAAAACAGAATCAGGCATACGCATGGCTTTATGAATCTAAGGAGAAGAGTGCGCATGCACATTTCTGCCTTTGTGTGTGTACACAGTTTTAGCCGTGAATCTACACTAGGGCTGTGCGATTGCCTCTAAATTTATATTGTGGATTGTCATTGCTCTAGATTGCCAATACACAATTAAATCGCCAAGGGGGGGGGTTACGTCCTTGGCACATGGGGGGGTTACGGCCTTGGTCGGTAGGAACTTAAATGCAATAGGCTAAAAGATATAGGCTATAGCCTAGGCGTGTTGTGTTATAATGACGTTATTTTAATATTTTGCGTCACATGCAAAAGTGAGCGTCTCTAGCCGGAGACGTGTTGCTCCTCCTCACTTCAAGTTGCTGTCATTAACTTTTAACCTGCAAAGGCGGCAGTGCCGCAACATTGTAGGAATTTATGAAAGCCCTTGTGAACATTTCAGTAGTTACACATTAAAACAATATTTATTTGCAGTTACTCTATTGAACGACCCTGAAGCATGAGCAAACGGGCTGTGTCACTTGGGATCAAAGAGATGCGCCCTGTCACTGTCAGTGCAGGGCTGACAGGGCACCCTCCGCTGAGAAGAGAGAGGAGAGGAGATGGATTGTAGGTCTGTTTGTAAACAGGGCTTCTCTGACAGTCATGTATTTCCCCAAAAACATCTCTTAATGCACGGTAGAGCGCCTTTTTTTTTTTTGTTGTTGTTTTTCAAAATCGCCTTGATATCCAGCAAATCGCCTGGCAACCCTCCAATCGCCAATATACAATTTTATCGCTGATCGTCCCAGGCCTAATCTACACTGAATTGTATGCATCTGACCCAAGTGGTCTTGGATTTGGAAATTAACATGAGTTTATTCTGTGTTTTTAAATACTGGTAACTGCAATAGAAACATGCTTTCAATAACAACACACATACAGCACCATGAAACCCAGAACAAACAGCAATCAGCCTCTAATCTAACACTTTTATAAATGTATTAATGACCCAGAAATGGGACAGTGCTTACGCTGGTGCCAGCTTGTCAAGCCGACCAAAGAGATCCTGTTTGATTTTTAGATTTTCCACAATGGCCTCCACCACAATATCCGTGTCCTGAACTACAGACTCTGCATCTGTTGATGTTGACACATTCTGCAGGACTTTCTGAATAAACTCCTCACCTGCCTGAAACAAAAAAAAATGTGTCAGCATGTCCCATTAACAACTCACACTTCACTCTCTCATTGTTTTGCTTTGATTTTGTCTGGCTGTCTTCTGTGTCTCACCTCTGGCTGATCAGCAAACTTCTTCTTCACCACTCTTTTAAGGTTCCCTTCAATTCCTTTGATAGCCTTTTTGAGGATGTCGTCATTTATGTCCACCAGCGCCACTGAGTGGCCAGTTGATGCTGCAGTCTTTGAGAAA
>NC_065516.1:12679698-12682202 GCF_006386435.1 Epinephelus moara
GAGTTTCATGCAGATCGGTCAAACTTCCTAGGAAGAGATCGATTTTAAGTGTTTTTCAAAAAATTCAAAATGGCGGAAAATCTATATAACCGGGAGTTATGGGTTCTTGGGGCAAATCTGTTTCTCATGAGGAGAGGCATCTCTGTGCAAAGTTTCATGTCTCTACGACATACGGGGCATGAGATATGCCCATTCAGAGTTTGCAATTTCTGGCTATAGCGCCCCCCTTTGGCCAATTGATGTAATATTGCTTCATCCGCATCCTCCCATGACCCTCTACCACTGTGCCAAATTTCACATGGATTGACCAACTCAGTGAGGAGAAAAACGTGGAACAGACACACACACACACCCACAGAGTTTTCGTCATTATATAATAAGATAAATTGGAACGCAGCTGTCAGTGTCAGTGATGTTCAGGTGGGAGCAATGATAAATAGAGACCTAAACAACAAATGTAAGTGGAAACCAGAGCTGTGTCCCAAGTCCATACAATATATTGAGTCTGCAGACATGGATGTACTTTGTTCAAACTAGAAAAGTCACAAAATTAAAAAGTCAAAGAGCAGCTGCTTCACTAGCGACGAACTAAAGGACTAAATATAATGAAGCTATTTTCTAGCCAGCTACATGGATAAACAGACCAAAGGCAATTCATCTCTTACCTGTGCAATTCCTGCACCCATCTGCCCACTTCCGATGACTGTTACATGCTTAATAACAACATTTCTGACAGCTGAAGAGGAAAAACCTCTGCAGATCTGGTGAATGGAGAAAGCCATGATGATCAGCCTGCTGCAGGACTTTAGGACTTAAACAGACCCAGGCACAGGCTTCATACTTATGCAAACTGTATGTTGACTTTGTAAAGTCAAATGTACACAAGGCGAGTGAAGTATGAGACAACAGGCCCCAGGGCACAGAAATGCAAAAGAGCCCACCACCTCTCCAACAGACACCACCAACACTATTTCCATTTTACTAACCTTTTTTTTTTCTTTTTGAAAGATCCCGGACAAGCCCCCAAATATGTTGCGTCCCCACCTGAGGTCTAGGGGATGGGGGGAGTAACACCATGAAATAGAGGGATCTTTCAAAAGAAGGAAAAGGCAGCCAAACAAATATCTGGTTAAAAGGAAGTTTGTTTACAACAAAAATGTGCAAACAAGGACCACCAACAAAAAACGGCCCCAAAAGGGAACTGGATCGCCTATCAGGGAAACACACAAAAACAGAAAAGGTTAACCACAGCCAGCTACAGTATCACAACACTATGCTGAAACTCTCAACTGTCAGCTGTATGCTGAAAGAAAGACAGGGAAAAACACAAAACACAGGGCGGGCCCAAAACACATAAAATCAAACATCTAGTTTGACTATGTAAACAACATTTACACAACATTGCCATCTGCATATAAATAACACTTAACACTTCCCTTATCGATTCTTTGTGTGTGCGCGCATCGGGGCCGAACTCCGCTGTGCGCGATACAGAGGAGGATTGTAAGGCGCGACCATGTACAGACAGAAATGACATGCCGTTGTGTAAAAAATATAAGTCATCACATTATAAGGTAAAATGTTTCACCATATAACATGATAAATAGTATATTATGTTATTATATGAAGCGTCCATCGCGCAAAATAATATAACTTTAGTTTATGAAGAGATAAGACGGAGCCCTCTCCTCTTATATGCTTTACTCATGTAAAAAAACTTTACAAGTATGTGAATTGACCTGGATATGAAGTGTCCATAGTGCCAAATAATATAATTGTAGTTTCTAAAGGGCTAAGATGAGAAAAAAAAGAATAAATAGTTGCATGTAGGGGAAACACTGAAAGAGATGGTGGTCTCGCTGAACAAATGCCTATTTTCAGCACATTTTATGCTGTTACATTCAAAGCAATATCAGCCTAATAATTTCAGAATGATTAATTCTCACCAAGTAGAGCTACTGAAGTCATCTGCTATCAACGATAGCACAATGCATTCAATGACAGATTCTGTAACGTTATTTGACGTAGATGAAAACAAATGCTCTACAAATATTCTTTCATTTGTTCCATTTCAGATGATAGCGGTGGACCAATTTCATATTTGTTTACTTACACAAGCACTTATCTCTTGTTTAGAATATAAAATTTGTTTTGTTGACACCGAAAACCTGTAAGGTCTACTTTTGTATGTTGACTTTGTAAAGTCAAATGTACAATATAGCCGCGAGCGGCAATCTGCGGGTTCTAACCTGTTCCACCCCAAACCAGCCACCGTGACCCTCACCACCCACCGTGACCCTCATCTGCCGTAGTGCAAGACGTTCCCCACTCTGTCCTTGAAAGCTCCAAGAAATACATACTCTTTCCAAGTCACACATTTCTTGAAATCGGGTTTTCAGCTAGCCTACATGCTAATAACATTTGTGGTATACTTTCACATAGAGACTCCATTTGAACATCAAAACATAAATTGAAATTTTACCTATTGATGCGTATTTCAAAGT
>NC_065516.1:12687558-12702688 GCF_006386435.1 Epinephelus moara
GAGTTTCATGCAGATCGGTCAAACTTCCTAGGAAGAGATCGATTTTAAGTGTTTTTCAAAAAATTCAAAATGGCGGAAAATCTATATAACCGGGAGTTATGGGTTCTTGGGGCAAATCTGTTTCTCATGAGGAGAGGCATCTCTGTGCAAAGTTTCATGTCTCTACGACATACGGGGCATGAGATATGCCCATTCAGAGTTTGCAATTTCTGGCTATAGCGCCCCCCTTTGGCCAATTGATGTAATATTGCTTCATCCGCATCCTCCCATGACCCTCTACCACTGTGCCAAATTTCACATGGATTGACCAACTCAGTGAGGAGAAAAACGTGGAACAGACACACACACACACCCACAGAGTTTTCGTCATTATATAATAAGATAAATTGGAACGCAGCTGTCAGTGTCAGTGATGTTCAGGTGGGAGCAATGATAAATAGAGACCTAAACAACAAATGTAAGTGGAAACCAGAGCTGTGTCCCAAGTCCATACAATATATTGAGTCTGCAGACATGGATGTACTTTGTTCAAACTAGAAAAGTCACAAAATTAAAAAGTCAAAGAGCAGCTGCTTCACTAGCGACGAACTAAAGGACTAAATATAATGAAGCTATTTTCTAGCCAGCTACATGGATAAACAGACCAAAGGCAATTCATCTCTTACCTGTGCAATTCCTGCACCCATCTGCCCACTTCCGATGACTGTTACATGCTTAATAACAACATTTCTGACAGCTGAAGAGGAAAAACCTCTGCAGATCTGGTGAATGGAGAAAGCCATGATGATCAGCCTGCTGCAGGACTTTAGGACTTAAACAGACCCAGGCACAGGCTTCATACTTATGCAAACTGTATGTTGACTTTGTAAAGTCAAATGTACACAAGGCGAGTGAAGTATGAGACAACAGGCCCCAGGGCACAGAAATGCAAAAGAGCCCACCACCTCTCCAACAGACACCACCAACACTATTTCCATTTTACTAACCTTTTTTTTTTCTTTTTGAAAGATCCCGGACAAGCCCCCAAATATGTTGCGTCCCCACCNAAAGAGCCCACCACCTCTCCCAACAGACACCACCAACACTATTTCCATTTTACTAACTTTTTTTTTTTCTTTTTGAAAGATCCCGGACAAGCCCCCAAATATGTTGCGTCCCCACCTGAGGTCTAGGGGATGGGGGGAGTAACACCATGAAATAGAGGGATCTTTCAAAAGAAGGAAAAGGCAGCCAAACAAATATCTGGTTAAAAGGAAGTTTATTTACAACAAAAATGTGCAAACAAGGACCACCAACGAAAAACGGGTTCCAAAAGGGAACCAGATCGCCTATCAGGGAAACACACAAAAACAGAAAAGATTAACCACAGCCAGCAATTGTATCACAACACTCTCAACTGTTACGCACGTCTTAATGACAACTCTGTCACAGCCTGTTGGCTCACTGGCAGCGGCACTATGCTGATGAGGAGTGATGGGGATCAGCTGTACACTGAAAGAAAGACAGGGAAAAACAGAAAACACAGCCCAAAACACACAGGCATGTAACACTGACCATTTAGAGTTTGTAAGTTAGGAATTCAAATAAACACAAGAAGTTTGTGCTCTAGAGAAAGGATCAGCACTCAGTGAATAACCTCCTAAGCCCTATAATAAGCTATTATGGCAAGGCTTAACTATACAGACCAGTGAGCAATGATAACTAACATGTCTTTGGGGTCATCAGGTGGGAACCTCTTTTCACCAGTGTTTCGTCTAGTTGGTCCCACGACACCTCCAGGACGCTAGACAGTGATCTCTGGCGTCCCAGAGACACTCCCCTAATGCCGGGTCTCACTGCTCCCCGCACCAACCGAACAACCTCCTTTAACTTACCTATACTACCACAGAGGAGGTAGACCCAGGGAAGGAAGCCTTGTTAGGCCAAAAAAAAACCCCGCCGGGTTAGGCTGTACAGTTTACCTCCCCAAGACGAGCCCTCACAACAATTTCTACCTCACCTATACTACCACAGAGGAGGTAGGCCCAGGGAGAGCCTAATTAAGGCTTTAACACTCCTCCGCCAGGTTAGGCTTTACAGTCTACCTCCCCAAGATGAGCCCTTAAAACAACCTCCTATTCCTTACTTAAACATGGCTTTCTCAGCCCAAACAGCACTAGCCTGGCGTTGCCAGACCCAATTCACAAAACGCGAATGGGTGTTGACACGGAGTGTACATTTCCTCTATTCCCGGGGGGCGGTATCAACGGCTGTCACTCAAAGTGCCCCTTCACGCAATTGGAAAGACGGAAAACCAATCAGAGTAAATGAAACGTGTGTCGTAGGCTAGCACAACGCCACTGTAAACAGACCAGCAAGCAAGTGCATCGTGCAGCAGAGATGAGCTGTGATGATGTCTGGGAAAGAGTGTTGCTGTCTTTGCGGATTTCCTCCTCACTGTGGACTCCGAGTTGCATGGCTGTGATTCCCAGCTTGGTCGCTTCCCTGACCTGCTCCTCCATGAGAGCAACTAGTGGAAAAACAACAATAGCCACTGGGTTTTCACTGAGTCCCATCTTTTTCCCGATCAATTAAACTTTTACCAAGCCCCGTAGGAAGGACGGCAAACACGTCCTTTTTTTCAATAAAAGCTTTCAGTGCAGCCGTTTGTTCTGCTTTTATAGAAAATGTACATTCCAGTTCGTTCAACACATTTACCATCGCAGTTTCAAAATCATGTTGGTTGTTTACGAAATGCATTCACTCCGCTCCTTGTCCCTCCTATTCTGATGACGTGCACGCCCCAAAGTAATAAACGGTTGTGATTGGCCCGGTAAGCTTTAACCGATGCCAGAATGCGCCTTTATGATTGCTTGGCCAGAGAACAGGCTACCTAAAGTCATTACACATGCACAGAAACCATACAGGCGCACACAGTGAAATACATTAATAATAATAAAGCACTTAACCAACATATAGACCCACACACCCACTGAATAAATTGGATTTGTTTTTCACTCACCATTGACGTTATTTCTTTAAGAGGAAAGTATCGCTCCTTGCAGCCCTGTGCTTTAACCTTTAACGAGTTGCCACACATTTCTTTCCCAGAGGTGCTTTGGTCCCATGGTGTGATTGGCTAGTCAGTAAGGTGGGAAAAAGACGATCTGAGATGGCTTTCCATTGGCCTTAACTGTATGCTGGTGCATATAGCCTTGGCCTTCTCCATGGGTGCTTGGGCGTCCATGCACCCATGGAATTGGCGCCTATGCCTGGTATACAGTTAATACCGTGATACCGCCAGAGCCTGGATAGATCAGTCCAGACTGATGGATTGTTAAACTCCTAAGGCTACTGTGCTCATTATGTCATAACTCCGCTATATCTTTACATAGCAAATAGTAGGCCTAGTTGCTGCTATATTCATGTTCTGAATGTTGTGTATTGTACCTTCAGCATTGTGAGAGGGTGCATTTGGCCTTGGAGGAGGTTTGCGCTTTCCGAGTACCCTTCTAGTTGTAAATTTAATACCTACTGTAAGACATCACTTTGGATTGAGGTCATTTCTGATAGATATTCTACAGTAACTCCAAAAAAAGTTTTATCTTCCATCTCAAGTGATATTGTTGTTAGATTTCAAATATTAATTTGACTGATGTTAGCAGATATAAGAAGCATTCACATTTCATGTTAAATATCACCAAGGTCTGTATGTGTGTCTACACAGCAGTCAACACCTTTCACACTGACAACAAGAAGAGACACCAGACACAAGTAATTCAGTCAGATTTAATCTATAATCTTCTATCACAAAAGAAGTCATTCAGTGGACATGCATAAGATAATGAAATGACAGATAAAAGCCAATCTTGATAAGACAAGGTAAGCCTTATTTATCCCCAGAGGAAAAATTCAGATGTTGCAGCAGGACAAGAAATTGAAATAATTTCAGATAAACAAAATAAGAGGTACAGCAAGTATACGAGTAAAGGTAAATAGAAAAAAAGAACTAGAGCCAACTAAAGCAATTAAAGACAAAGTTACAAGTTAAAGTGAGAAGTTAGGAATTATAGAAGGCACAAGCACTGTTTTTTATCAGTGCTGGATGGCTTGTTTTCTGAGTAAATTACTTGTACTTGTAGAATCCCTCTCCTGTCTTTCTGCCCAATTTGCCCTCTGCAACCATTTTGGTGAACAGTTCAGGTGGGGTAAAGAGTGGGTGGTCAGGAATCGCAACATGAAGACCTAGATGTGCAATAACAAAAAGGAATAGGGTTTTTGATTTAATTTATAAGTTCATTTGAATTATCTTTGTTTCTCCTTCCTTGCAGCTGTTTCATATTATCACCCCCTTAAAAATTAAAGCCATATCCTTTGGTGGAGGAAGTATTGAGATCCTTTACTTAAGTAAAAGTACTACTATTCTGTTAAAAGTAAAAGCCCTGAATTGAAATGTTACTTAAGTAAAAGTATGCAAGTATGATCAGAGAAATAAACTTAAAGGGGAACTAATGTTTTTTCAACCTGGGCCCTATTTTACGATCTAGGGCTGCAGAGTGTAAAATCATCCACACTGTCAGCTGTACAGAATGTACTGTAAGTATGGCTAATTTTCAACCAGCTCTGTGTTGTTGCAACATTAAACGAGCTAACATTAAATGAGCTGGGAGAGGAGGGGCCAACTTTGAATGTTGTGTTTCTAAATTGCAACAAATCCTACTTATTCTGCTTACTTGAGTAAATGCTCTTGTACTGTACTGAAGTTTCACCACTAGTTAGACCTATATTTTTAACATTATTTTACTCACTATCAATGATGGACTTCATAGTGTCTAGTCCGATATGATCCATGAGCTCAAAGGGTCCCATGGGATTCCCAAGACCAAGTTTAATGACGGTGTCGATGTCCTCTATGGATCCGTGACCTGATGGAGAAAAGAGCAAAACATAACTGTAACCATGCAAAGCTGCAAAATCAACCAAAAACTACAACTACAGGGATACTGAACTCAGGCACTGCCAATTTGAGCTAACGTTTGTGGAGTAAAACAGAGTAAAAGTGTAGTATATTTCTTTTGTCAACTGTTAAGCTTTACAAGGACTCACTGGTGACCACCTTGAGTCCACCAAAATGCCGCAAGTGGCCTCTTGCATGCTCCTGTGGTATATAAAACAAGTGCCCTTTACTGTGGCTCAGTGTGCAAGAAAATGTGTTTAAGTTTCCTCTAGGGTGCTTTTCCAGCGGACAATATGTAATGCAGTGTCCTACATCCTAGGGAACTTTCTATGTGCTGGTGGTGATCCACCAAATGCAGCTGATGCAGTTTTTTTGTTTTGGCAACTGCTCCTGAGACACTGCAAGACCTACTGATTTTCTGTATGCCCTACAAGCCAGGTTGAGTTAAAAGGTAAATCTTGATTGTTTTTTCTGTTGAACCTATCTCGACAATTTCTGTTTCGTTCTCTTTGGCAGCACCTGTGATAAGCGGTAATGACAGTGTATTTGTTGGCAGACTAATTCCAAGTTCATACTTCCCATGTTAACCAATTGGGCTGATCGAACTGGACGCAGCGCAGCACTGAGTGATTCTCGCAAGAAAGCACACTCATAATCTATTACGAACGATATGAAGGATATATTAGATATGATATGAATGACCTGATTCTCATAAGGCTTGAAACAGGCCAGGAATTGTTTTTTATAGCACCCTGTCTTATTAGCCCTGCAGCTGGCGAGATGAAAGGTTGCCATAGCATAAACTGCGTCTGTGTTTGCGTGTCTGTGTGCATGTGTTTCGGTATGTGTGAGAGCAGATTAGTATTGGCTGTGCACCAAATGTGAGAGTGCCACAGACACCTACTCAGTAATACAGTGGAAACCACTTACCAGTCCCTCCAGGATGTTGTAATGCTGCAATTGCAATGCAAATTCAGCCAGTCCTCATTAATTCTGTGCAACCTTGCAATTTTATCCAATCACAGCAACTAAGGCTGTGCAATTAATCGTCTGGTGATCGCGATTACGATTTTGAGGTCAAACGATTTCAAAATTAATGAAATCGAGGGTAAACGATTTTTGGTCACAGACACCTGGTGATGTTATTTTTGTCTTCTACGGAAGACGCGCATGCGCAATACCGCCCTCTCCTCTCCTCTTTTCACTCTAAGTGCCAGTGAAGTAGGTGAACTATGAATAATGCGAGGGGCAGGTGATCGCGGAAGATTTCAAAAACAGCGTGCGGAAAATATCAGAGGGAGAGCGAGAGAAGTTGGTCTGTGTGTGTGTGTGTGTGTGTGTGTGTGTGTGTGTGTGTGTGTGTGTGTGTGTGTGTGTGTAGGCACGTCTGTGTGTGTGTGTGTGTGTGTGTGTGTGAGCAGAGGAGAATTGTAAACACGCAACCATGTAGAGACAGAAATGACATGCCGTTGTGTAAACAATATAAGTCATCCCGTGCGCCGCATAATCGTGATTTCAATTTTGACCAAAATAATCGTGATTATGATTTTTTCCATAATTGAGCTGCATTGCAAATTTGACGATTTAAAATGGGTAAAATCTTATTTCATTTTAGAGCTGTGTTTAGTGTATTGATTTGCATAGCCTGTCTTTCTTTCTCTATTTATCATGAGACTCCTGCTGCAGGACAAGAGCTCACACACACACAGTGACAGGGCTAACTGTAAGCATCACATGAGAAGGAGAGGAGTGTGCGCTTTACAGTGAATAAAGACGCGTGTGTCGGTGGGAATGTGAGGTGCTACCGGTCCAGCTGTGGATAACTGCTGTAACATTTCACCGTGCAGAAGAGACTGCGGTGCAGTGCCGCTATCTTCAGAAAGAGCGAGCATGTGTCCGTCTTGCTGAGGTTGGGATGTGTGAACAGTTAAATCATTCCATGATCAGAAATCATGGATTACCAGAACCATTCGGAATCATGGACAATTAGCCACCTTATTCCTGAGGGCACTACTGTAGAAATGATTATGTGAGAAAGCGGAAGTAGCAGTAAGCTAGTTAGTCCCATAGACTGTCTGTGGTTTGTCCCAGTGGCTACTCTTGGTGGCTGACAGCCAACGCTGGTTCTTTTCAAAAGTAATTTGCCTTCAGTTTAGCAAATACTGATTTATTTTTTTAACAAATATTTAACCTATGTTAACTTAGTTGTTGTTGACTTAGTTAATGTTACCTGTTGCACTGTCAGTGTCTGTAACGACTAACAACCAGTCTAAGCTAAATTTTTGTCTTCAGCAACTGTCTGTTGAATATGTAACCAGGACAAAAAGGGATTGTTCTTGTTGCCAAAGGTACCACTGATACGAGAAATAAAACCACAAGAGTTTCACAAGACATAGCGAAAAAGTATTAAATCAGAATTTGCAGAAGAGAATGATAAGGCATCAGCCAATGATGTAAGAAGACACAAAAAGGAGTAAATTACTGCACACAAGTTAAAGGAGCTGATGGGATCCATTTCACTAGAGTTGTACCAAGTATTACTTTCATGTGACAAATAAATGATGACGATTGAACCTAAAAAGGGAATTTGAATGGGTACTTACCTGTTCACCTGAAAACAAGAAAATAGTTAACTCAAAAAGAAAAAGCTAAAATAACCAAGTCTAACCTGTTAAATTAAAAGCTGTTAACAAAGGAAAATGTAGACCGATTCTAATTTAAATAACCATATAACCTGAACTAGACTGACGGGATTTTTTAGTAAACTTATAGAACCTTCTCCAACGGAGAAATGATAAACAAAGGGGGTATAAGTAAAACGTATTCACCTTCTACATGTGAATATTTTGTATGTGCACTTAAAGTGTGTATTTTATTATTAATTGTCAGTAAACTGTTGACTTGTTCGTGTAAAGGTTTTAGTTTCTGTTTCTCTTCTATTTTATTTAGCTCAACCACTGTCTTTGATACAGAGATAAAGAAACTGAAAAAAAGATAAAGCCTCTGTTAATTCCTCTCAAAATGACTGAGGTTATTTTGCGGTCTTGTTTTTTAACTTAAAATCCCTAAAAAAAAATACACTTGGTGAAATAAGTACTAAACATTTTTTCATTAATCATATTTCCAGTGCAGCTATTCACAAGAAATTTACAGCAGACATTGATATTAACTATTATATTAAAACTACACATAAAGATGTGATAACATTTTAGTCCATAAAAAAGTAACGTGCAATAAAGTGACTGAAATGTATTTGATCCTTGATGGAAAAGCCTCAAACTACTGTAGGTGTGGTATTTTTAAGGTCATATGCAGAGCTATTTCTCCTCCAAACATTGCCCCACTGTAGTTGTAGATATTTTATCATGGTTAATAATCTCAATACACAAACTGTGGCAATTTTACTATTGATATCACTGTATACATACCCCTCTCATGCAGCTTCATGGCATCCACTAGGTAGGGAGTATATAGGCGGTTTACAATGAATCCAGGTGTATCCTGATAAACGAGATGTTGGGTGCTGCTGAGTGATCTGTAATATTTTTAAGAGACTATAGTTGTAATGGAATTATACAGCAAATCTTACCTTGCAGGACACTGGTATTTTTCCAAGACTTTTGCTGAAGTTTAGGAGGGAATCTAAAGTCTCTTGGCTTGTTTCTGAGGTTGCGATGACCTGTGAAAGATTGATACATAAGCAACTTTGATTCTCTGTGTTCTCAGGGGTTTCCTGATATGGTTTTGATTGCTTGATTTGATCTGAGGCTTTACTGTCTTCACAATTTATTGTTTCTTATCTGTGAAATACAAGTAAATACAAGCTTCATTTCCACTGAGAGAAATGGTGTCAATATACAGAAACAGACAGGAGGTCTGCATCACCGCCACGCTCAGCGTTAGGATGGGCGAGTTCAACGTTGCGTAAACAAAGGGGGTGTTTTGAAAACACCCCCATTTTCACAGGTAACTTAGCCTGTCCCTCCCGCCGCAGGAAATAATGCATTAAACCTGGAAAGCTATTGATGTAGCACTTTTCTCCTTATGAAAGTAACACGAGATTATTCGACCAGTGAGAATTTGGTCAGATGAGAGCATATCGACCAAATAATCGACCAGGAGACTACAGCCCTAATTTTTATCTGCTTCTGAAACGTGCTGCAGTGCATCTGCTGAAATTGTCTAAAGTGGTGGCCGCCTGGCTGACATTTGCACTCTACTGAGTGCACTTTTCTAGTCTTGTTTTAACCTGAATTTAAAAGCCTAATCAAGCAAGAGTAAGTAAGCTTTAGCAAGTTGCCCTATAGAAATCATATCTAGATCTGCAACGATCAGTCAATTAGTTGTCAACCACTGAGTTAATATCCTCCTAATTTGATATACAATTAATCTGTTTGAATACTTTTGTTATCAACTGCTTTAAGACGTTTTAACAGTTTGTGGCTGAGGAGATTCACAAAAAAAATGTAATTATGTAACGGATAACATAACATGTGGTTTACAGTATATAACAAGTACAGCCAGAGGAGGTTTGTTCAAATTAAATTGCTACAATTGACTTACACGTTAGGCACTGGCACTTTAAAGGAGACCTATTATGCTTTTTGGGGTTTTCCCTCTTTTTTAGTGTGTTATAAAGTATTTTTCTGCCTCTATAAGGTCTACTAAGCAAAAAAAAAAGTCCAGGCTAAAGGCAGCTCTCTTATATAAGACGGCTACATAATAAAAACTTACGACTGAGGAGAAATGTCCAGCTCCAGTGTTTGTTTCGAAGCGGCTTTGGAGTCTGTGGGCTCGTGTTTCTTCACTCAAATTAATAATAGCGGACAGTCACAGTCTTTAGCTTTAGCCTCTGTTGTTGTTTTGAGGCAACCTCCAGAGGTGAAGTCAGATAAGGTAAGGGATGTGACGTTTCCAATTCACTCTCTAAGCGTTGCACCAATCAGAACAGACTGAGCAAGCTGACCAATAGGGATGTAACGATACCAGAAACTCACAATACGATATTACCACGATAAAGAGTCCACGGTACGATATATATCACAATAGTTATACAAGGGGAAAATTTATTGTTAAAAATAGCTATTTTATTCAAAAATAGTGCATGTACACTGTACAGCATGTTATTTGTAACTTGGAAGCATATCATAAACAAATCAACACACAGTTGAACATGTGCTTTCATTTCCCCCCATTACTGCTAGGCAGGCAGACATTAAAGTGCCATAACAAAGTCATGTCAATTAAAACTATAGTGACAGAATATGAAAATGGAAACATTCAGTATTTTCTAACCTACTCTGAACAAAAGTAGTGTAGTACTATTACTAGAAAGTCATCTGAATGACATCAAATTATGAGGATAGAGTAGTCTTAATATTCATCAAATATACAGAACGTAGAACAATCAGACCCTGCAACAACAACAAAATTAACAAATTAGAAATAATGTAAACTCAATAACACACAATCCCTCACTCACAGACATACACAGAGAGACAGAGAGAGAGAGAGAGAGACAGAGCGAGAGAGAGAGGTGGGTAGAGATGTGTGTAAAAGAAAACCAAAATAAATAAAGCCCAGCCATTTCCCTGGAAGTCATAGAAAAACTCAAAAACACACATTCACTTAGTTTGTTCACGCCAGGTTGACAATCTTGACATCAAGGAGACCCTAACACTTTCTCAGAACAGGAGATGAGGAGAGGAAAGCTGTGCTCCTGCGCTTTCATGTGATATGCGTGGCATTTCTGTGCGACCCTGCATTCGCGAGTAATCCATCCAAAAGTAATGTGTGTGCAAAGCTGTATGAAAGCTTTGTTATACATTATTTTAGTGTAACTTTATCATTTTTTTTTTCACTGTGAAAACTTTGGACTACCGACAAGTGCTTGGTCTTGTCGGAAAGCCACGATTCCGCTGTTTCACGTGATATGTGTGGCTTGTCGCTATGACGAACAGTCGCGGAGAAATTCCACAGAGAAGAACAATCAATTTCCTTACTTTTATTCGCTGTTTCCTCTGGTCACGCACAGGTCAGAGTCGGAGGCTGAGAGGCTGAGCTGCACGAGTCTGCTCTCACCTGCGCGCGCAGTTGCATGCAAAGGATTATGGGGAATGTAATCGCACAGTCATACATACCGGCTCTGTAGGAGAACACAGCTATACAACTACTGTGGCATTCCCACGACGGTATCGAGAATTTATTTTATCGCGACACCGCGAAATTCGATATATCATTACATGCCTACTGACCAATCAGAGCAGACTGGGCTGCTGGGGAGGCGGGACATAAGCTCAAACACAGCATTTCAGACAGGTGCTGCAGCAGTGAGCAGTACAAGACAAATAATGTGTGTTTTGAACAGTAAAGCACATAAATCTATTCCACTAGACCCCAATATTACATAATTATATGAATATGACCCTGAAAAAAAGCATAATAGGTTCACTTTAACTGATGCATCTCAAATAGAGATCATATTTCAACAGCATGCACTGCATGTGGAGCTGCGACTAACTGCTGGAGTGACTTCGATTCGGGGCGTACCTCTACAAGCTTCATGATGGTGACCGGATTGAAAAAGTGAAGGCCACCGAATCTATCCAACCTGCTGGTGGAGCTGGCAATGTCGGTAATGGGAATGGAGGATGTGTTGCTGGCAAAGATTGTGAGTCTAAAACAAGTGCAGAAAACAGTACATAAGACATCGTACAGATAGCAGTTAATAAAAAAAGCAGACTTGTGACATTCAGAACTTTCCATTTCATTGTCCTTTAAGAAGATCACCACATGTAATATACTGTATGTCCTCTTCCCTCCCAGACCTGGGAGGGAAGAGGGAACATATTTAAATCTATAAAGAATGTGCAGTGAGAAGTTGCGCCTCATGCAATCTTTAGACCTGGTGTACACTCAGTTTTTGCTGAGAGAGCTGTGGTCTTGGATTTGGAAATTAACATGAGTTTATTCTGTGTTTTTAAATACTGGTAACTGCAGTAGAAACATGCTTTCAGTAACAACACACATACAGCACCATGAAACCCAGAACAAACAGCAATCAGCCTCTAATGTAACACCTTTATAAATGTATTAATGACCCAGAAATGGGACAGTGCTTACGCTGGTGCCAGCTTGTCAAGCCAACCAAAGAGATCCTGTTTGATTTTTAGATTTTCCACAATGGCCTCCACCACAATATCCGTGTCCTGAACTACAGACTCCGCATCTGTTGATGTTGACACATTCTGCATGACCATCTGAATAAACTCCTCACCTGCCTGAAACAAACACGAATGTGTCATCATGTCCCATTAACAACTCACACTTCACTCTCTCATTGTTTTGCTTTGATTTTGTCTGGCTGTCTTCTGTGTCTCACCTCTGGCTGATCAGCAAACTTCTTCTTCACCACTCTTTTAAGGTTCCCTTCAATTCCTTTGATAGCCTTTTTGAGGATGTCGTCATTTATGTCCACCAGCGCCACTGAGTGGCCAGTTGATGCTGCAGTCTTTGAGAAAGAAATTAATTCAAGATAAATAGGAACGCAGCTGTCAGTGTCAGTGATGTTGAGGTGGGAGCGAACGCAGCTGTCAGTGTCAGTGATGTTGAGGTGGGAGCAGTGATAAATAGGGACTACCTCCTCTGTGTAGATCATCTTCCACTGTTCCACTGTGCCTCACTGCTTTTACTGACTTTACCTCCTTAATGCACCTCTGCAAGGGTGATCTGTCAATACTTCTGCCACTGATATGATTTTCCACCCTTGGCATTAGGGCTGGGCGATATAGACAAAAATTCAAATCTCGTCCACAGAACGAAGCTGCACGCTTACATTTTCTGAATGAAATTAAACAGGCTGCAGTGAGAGTCTCTCTCCACTGGATATTTAAAAATAGTGGGTTTGTGCATTTAGTCCTTCTCATGCAAGCTCAGGGGTTTAGTGTTGCTGTAGCCTGACGCTAAGCAATCTTTTTCTTTTCTCCGGGTGAGGATTAGAATATATGCAGTTCACATAACTCGGCCAAAATGAATATATACTGTATGTGTCTATCGCACATCGCACATGTTAAAGTATGTAATCTCGCAAAATCAAACTCATTTCCTCCAAAATAAGGTAATGTTTAAACTAAGAGACCCGCCTTGCCTCAAACACATTTTTATACGTGTTAATAATATCGAACGGCCAACGAGATTGTTTTCAACCTTATATTATAAGCGAGTAGCCATAGCCCAAAGACTCAAGCCCATCGCGGATTCAGCGGCTGCCAACCACTTGTCAAAGTGTCCACAGAGCAGGGGCTCTTTGGCCAAAACAAGAGACTTTCCGCCGCCTAAAATCACCGACGTGTGAGGACCACCTAAAGGATACCGCCTTCAGGCTCCACTGTCCCTCACCGCTGCGTTCCAGTTTGTATCACCCTGCTGGAAGGCCGTGAAGTGAAGCCGGGAGTCGCCAGCGGCAGTTTGGGTTCCTCAGAGAAACGTCAGCCCTAGCCAACTCTGCTCAAAGTAGGCCAAATCCCCGTCACCTGATGCAGCCGCTGTGTTGTGATAAGAGTTGATGTCAAATAGGAGACTTAGTTATTTTGATCTAATTTAGGTTTTGTTAGGTAATCTATAGTCACATACTCTCTCTCACTATCGCCAAACTACATAACTGACAAAAGTGTTACCTCTTGTCTTAATCCATTTATGCATACTGTTGATTTTGTGTTATTTCATATCATCCTCATTTACTATTCATTTACTCAGTTGTTAAAACATTTAGCCTAAATAAATCTTCATTTATCGCCAAGTCATTGTCCATGGATATTTCTGTTGAGCAGGAACTAAGATCACTGTATAGAGAATTCATAACCCAGGTATTGAGATTGATTCATTATTGATAAGTGTACTGACAAATTAATAATTGGTTTCCAGAGTTATGAATTTGATTAGTCGCTTCCCTCCATAATTATCATTTGTTCCAGCCTCCATTAAGCTGTTGAATAATGTTAAAAAGTAGTGCAATAGAGCAACCAGCAGCGTGCATTAAACACACGGCACTTTAGCACTCAGCACTTTTTCTTGCACTTTAGACATCTCTGTATGTTTCTGTGTTGTGATTGTTAAATGTAGTCCATGTCTGTTTTATGTGATAGAACTGTCATTGTAATGATGTGTCCCTGTGATGATGTTTTTATCTTGTCCTGTGAAGCAATGAAATGTAGCACTGTGCCCAAGATGAATTTCCCTCAGGGGACAATAAAGTTTACCTTACCTTACCTGTGCAAACAATTTCTAAAGGTATTGCTCCTACACAAAAAACAGATTTTATGTGTAAATATAATACTTTCACAATACTAATAATAATCTTGTGTGCGTCTCTCCATCACAGATAGAAAAGATTGGTGCTTACTGAATTTATGGTCACATTTAAACAAATGTGCACAGTCACCTAGAAACGGGGGGGTGGGTCAACTTTCACACTGTAGCTCATCTTACCCCACCTTCCCCCACCGTGTTCACACTGGAAAAGTCACAAATATAAAAGTCAAAGAGCAGCAGTTTCACTAGCCAACAACTAAAGGACTAAGTATAATGAAGATGTGTGCTGGCTAGCTAAATGGATAAACAGAGACCAAAGGCATTTTGCCTCTTACCTGTGCAATTCCTGCACCCAACTGCCCACTTCCAATGACTGTTACATGCTTAATAACGGCATTCCTGACAGCTGAAGAGGAAAAACCTCTGCAGATCTGGTGAATGAAGAAAGCCATGATGTGTCAGCGTGCTGCTAGACCTCAGGACAATAACAGGTTCCGGCACTCGGGCTTTGTTACGTGAACTAAGTACATACTGTAAGATCACTTTAAGGCAGAATGAATAGGCCCTTTAAGGCCAATGTCACAGTGACGTCATTTTAATAGCTGGAGGCAAAACACAGACTCCCAACAACAGGGCTGTAGGCTACAGAGGAGTCTTCAAAATGTTGTCTTGTTGTGTTATTGGGTACCAGGGTAGGAGTCATGTCGTCGTCCTCCTCCTCCTCCTCCGCTTATCCGGGTCCGGGTCGCAGGGGCAGCAGCCTCAGCAAAGAAGCCCAGACAGTCCTCTCCCCAGCCACTTCCGTCAGCTCTTCTGCGGGAACCCCGAGGCGTTCCCAGGCCAGCCGGGTGATGTAGTCCCTCCAGCGTGTCCTGGGGCGGCCCC
>NC_065516.1:12702754-12710062 GCF_006386435.1 Epinephelus moara
GACCACGTCATCCGCAAAAAGCAGGGACGAGATCCTCCCGTCACCGAACCTGACACCCTCCACCACTCGGCTGCGCCTAGAAATTCTGTCCATAAAAGTTATGAACAGAACCGGTGACAAAGGGGAGCCCTGGCGGAATCCAACCCTCACCGGGAACAGGTCCGACTTACTGCCGGCCACGCGAACCAGACTCGTGCTCCTTAGGTACAGGGACTGGATGGCCCTTAGCAAGGGGCCGCCAACCCCATACTCCCAGAGCACCCCCCACAGGATGCCCCTGGGGACACGGTTGTAAGCCTTCTCCAAATCCACAAAACACATGTGGACTGGTTGGGCAGACTCCCATGCTCCCTCCAGCACCCTGGCGAAGGTAAAGAGCTGGTCCACGGTTCCGCGTCCGTGAAAACCACATTGTTCCTCCTCAATCTGAGGTTCAACTATCGACCGGACCCTCTTCTCCAGCACCCTGNCCCTCCAGCACCCTGGCGAAGGTAAAGAGCTGGTCCACGGTTCCGCGTCCGTGAAAACCACATTGCTCCTCCTCAATCTGAGGTTCAACTATCGACCGGACCCTCTTCTCCAGCACCCTGGAGTAGACCTTACCGGGTAGGCTGAGGAGTGTGATCCCCCTGTAAATAAATTTTGAAATTTATTATTTGAAAGGGACAGTGCAAGTTAATGAACATCACCATACGAGCAATACAATGACGTAAATATGCCAGATTGTAGCCATTGGCTAATTTCCATCTGTTGTCCCTAGCAGATGTTCCCTAGGTAAAACACAAATAAAAACAGATAATCACATTCTTAAAACAAAACAACAATACATCCACTTGATACATCTAGTAAAGTGCCGACATGCCTCAAGTACAAACAATAACAAAGTGCAATCAGTCTTAATAAAGTGCATATGGCAGTACTAAGTGCAACGGTCTGGATAACAGTAAAGTGCAGCAGTCAATAAGTAAACATGTTTCAGTATCAGTCAAATATACATTCAGTAATGTAATTCTAAATTACACCGTTTTTATATGCATTGTACCTGTAATATTTAATTATATTGCACAATAATAGCCATAACTATGTAATATTTACATGTATTGCACAATATCATACCTACACTGCAGTGTTGAGCACGTAATGCACACACACCCTAAAATACCTATTGCCCGTACACATCCTTGTAAGCTATAATAATACAAAAGCTATGGTGATAGTAATACAAGTTAGTAAGTTATATCTCCCCGATGATTGTTATATCTGATAAGAGCTATGTTACTAATAATTACGACTAGTGATATTAATTACTTTGCCCTAATTATTATGACTAATAGCTATACTAATAATAATAGCTACTAATAATAATGACTACATCCCCCGACTTATTATTAAATCTAATTGGCTATGTTAATAATAATTTCAGCTAATAATTACTAATAGTGTGTACAGGTCTGGTTTGATGATAACCAGTTCTTTAGATGCTTTTTAAAGGAGCTA
This sequence comes from Epinephelus moara, assembly GCF_006386435.1. Lineage (NCBI taxonomy): Eukaryota > Metazoa > Chordata > Actinopteri > Perciformes > Serranidae > Epinephelus > Epinephelus moara. Next base: position 12,704,252 of record NC_065516.1, read on the forward strand.
TAAGTGGGGCACTCTCTGACTGTGAGTGGCAGGCTGTTCCATAACCTACCACCCATGACAGACAGGGCAGCCTGGCCAAAAGTGGTCCGCCTATAAGGGACAGCACAGTCTCCTCTAACTACTGCTCTAGTGACCTTGGTTGAGGGTTGAGTGTTTGTACGTTTTATGAATTCTTTCAGCGGAGGGGGGGCCAGATCGTGTAGAGTTTTGTACATCAGACAGGCTCAGTTAGGGACTCTATATTGTCTGACTGAGGGTAGGAGGTCATATTCTAAATTAAGAATATGGGATGGATCAGTCACTATCCTCTGGGCTTGCCTAAAACAGTTTGCTCATAAATAGACTTGTAAGGTCTGATAGTCCCTTTTTCCCATAACCTTCATGGCCGTGTGCACCAGGCGAGCAAGCTCACTTTTCAGTTTTACAGTGAGGTTGCCATACCAGGCTGACATCCTGTATCGGACTAAGCTCTCTAGTTCTGCCTGGTAAAATAAAAACATGATGCTTTTGTCCACACCATACACTCTAGGTCTGCGCAAAAAATACAATCTTTGCTGTAAACGAGATCACAGACCTTCAACATGGACATTCCAACTAAAAGTGTCATCTAAGTGAACTCCGAGATACTTGTATGAGCTGACCTGCTCAACGGGGGAGTCATGTATGACAACAGGACTATAGTCCCCTACTGAACTCAGGTCTAAGACCATCTCTTTAGTTTTTTTAACATTCAAAATCAGATGGTGAGCATCACACCATTGCACAACATTTTCTATTTCAGAAAAATAGGCTGAAGGGCTTGAGTCTTTGTGCAGTAGGCTGAGGATGGTGGCATCATCAGAAAATTTAAAAACAAGGTTCCCTGGGTGGCTGTACATTCATTTGTTTAAAGTGTAAAAAGGACCAGGGAGCTAACACAACCCTGCGGGGCACCTGTGCTGATTGATTTGCATTCTGAGAGGGTGTTATTGACTCTTACCTGCTGACTTCGATCAGTTAAAAAGGAAAAATACCACTTGACTAAAAAAAGGGTTGACACTCATCTGCCTTATTTTTGAGATGAGCAGATGGGGTTGAAGTGTATTAAAAGCTGAGCTAAAATCAATAAATAAAATCCGAGCGTGTGCTTTTGGGCATTCCAAGTGCTTGACAGTGAAGTGGGTGATGCTGTTGATGGCATCATCAGTACCTCTCCCTTGCCTATAAGCAAACTGGTATGGGTCAAGTGCCAAATTGACCTCTGCCTTAAGCACAGACAACATGTATTTCTCAAAACTTTTCATAACAATTGAAGTCAGGGCCACAGGTCTAAAATCATTATCAGCTGGACACGGTTTCTTAGCTACAGGGACTATGGTGGATTTTTTCCAAAGGGCAGGAACAGTGTGTGAATCCACAGACTGCTGGAAGATAGGGCACCAAGCTGGAGTGAGCTCTTCTGCACATGCCTTTAAGAGCAGTGCAGAAATGCCATCAGGGCCAGTGGATTTTTTAGTGTACACATGTTTAAAGATGGACTGAATCCTGTGTGGGTCAATTACAATCCTACAAGTAGCATCAGTTAAAATAGTTTCCATAACATTATTACATTCCTCAGAAAAGTCATGGTTTTAAAACATGAGAAAAAAGTCATTCAGTTTGTTTACTTTCCCCAGATCATCATCAGTACTGAGGCGCTTCTTAGTGGTATTCATATTTGTATTTGATGGGATGGAATCATACATAGAAAAAGGAGCAAAGCTTAAGGAAACATCCAAACCTTTCAATCCTGATGAATTTAATTCCTTACCAGAGGCTGCAAGGAAAAACACTGATTTGACCTTTACACAGGACAATGCACAAGCTCTCTCCCAACCAAGTCAACAAGCATCTGAAAAAGTAAACAAGTCAAAGGTTAAAGCCACAAAATCTCAAGCACATGGAGCAACAATTCAACACGTGGATTCTGGTCTGTTGATATCATCTTCTAACAATCAGGATGATAATTTCTACAGTTCGTTGAATAGACAAAATGAGATAACAGCAATCGGCAACAGCAAAACTCTAATTCTCTCATATAGAGCATTCATCAGAGCATTTCAACATTGTGTAGGAGAAAAAGCCCAACAATAAGGGTGATTGTCTGTACTTCCTCCAGCAGTATACAAGAGGGCAGCCACAAGATCTTGTACGTAGCTGCCAACATATGGCTCCTGACAGATCATATGCAAGGGCGATGGAACATTTTATGATGATAACTGTTCTTTATAGAGGCGTCTCGGTTTGGAATTATGCTCCCTACTAGCATTAGACAGATTTATAATAGATATTCCTTCAAAGAGTCACTAAAACTACAACTGATGAATCACCTGTAAATTTTGTTATGGCAGTTCTGGAGCATTTTTGTGAATTTTATCTTATTTCATTTACTTGGTGCATTGAGTTTATGACAATTTTGTTTTTCTTACTCTGTTTTTGTCCTAATTTTGGGTTGATATTGAATTCTATTGTCTCATTGATTTTGTGTGATTTTAAATTGATGTACTTTTAATGTTGTTTTGTGAGTGGACCCCAGGAAGACTAGCGACCACTTTGTGGAAGCTAATGGGGATCCGAATAAACAATAAAGAATGGTAAGCTGGAGCGTTCATGTTGACCACTTGTGTAACAGATTAGCACAGAGGCTCCACTTTCTTCGGAGGCTACAATGCCGTATTAGCAAGCATTATAAGATATGGTATGGCAGTGGGGTTCAGCTCCCTTACAGTCAAGGCTAGACTTCAAAAAATGGTGACAACTGCCATGAAGTTAATAGGGAAACATGACCAAATCCAATCTCTCCCGTCAGTTTATGAGGGCGCAGTAGTCAGACAAGCCAAAAAAAATCCTGAGTGATCCCTCACATGTTCTTTTTTCCAATATGAACTGTTACCGTTGGGGAGGCACTACAGAGCCAGCAGATTAAGAGTAACCGTTTTAAACTGTCCTTTATCCCCACCTCCATCTCACTACTTAGTAAACAAATACATACTTCTGATGCCGATAGCACCTTCCACCCCTCCCCTCTCCCTACTAGGGTAGTGGAGAGGCCTACTGCTGTGGATCCACTACCCTAGGCCCTACTACAGGTTTTTTATTGCACTTTTTATAATTACCTCCTGGGCTAGTGCAACCTTAAGGGGCTTTTATTCTTTTAGCCTTACCTGATATGTAAAGTTGTTATTTATTTCATCCAGTTGTCCTAATTGCACTATTATGTTATTCAGATCTGCACCTTGCATACTACATGGTTGTCTACTGTGTGTCTTGTTTGTATATGATGGTTGTAACTGCTAGGCAGCTATGTTGCACTATGTGCCCCAAACAGGTTTCCCACTTGAGACAATAAAGTTTATCTTATCTTACCTTATCTTAAAACTGCTGGCCCAATTTCCATGACACTGGCTGAAAGGGTGTGGCACGGCCTAAGGAACAATCCTTTAAATTTTTGAGCAGATCCGAATCACAGGGTCAATACATATACTATTTTTCACTCTAACTAACATTGGGAGGTAGGGCATTTGGCCTTGGCGTAGGCCCTTCTAGTTACAGACATTGTTACAACTTGCAAATGAAACAAATGAGACAGTGTTCCAGGTCATTGATAGATTGTCGTGTCAGCCTTATTATAGATAATTGTGGCCCCTGTAGTCTGTGGTTGAATGTAACCAAGTACATTCACTGAAATACTCTACTTTATTGACATACTCGTGCTTTACCTGAGTGCTTCCATGCTACTGTATGCTACTTTGTCCAATGCTCAGAAAATTAAGGGAACATTTAAATCACACATCTGAAGATGAAAATCTTTACTGATGTACATTGTATAATTTGTCGAGAGCAAAGTGACGCAACAATGGTCAATGGAGACCTGTGCTCACAGCCCAGCACTGTGCAGCTTGATTGAACACCAGAATTGGCAGGTCTGCCACTGGCGCCCCTTTCTCTTCACAGATGAGAGCAGGTTCACACTGAGCACATGTGACAGGAGTGAAAGAGTTTGGAGATGACACGGTGAACGTTATGCTGCCTGTACCATCATCCAGCGTGACCGGTTTGGTGGTGGGTCAGTGATGGTGTGGGGGGCATATCCTTGGAGGGTCGCATAGACCTCCTTGTCATAGCCAACAGCACTCTGACTGCTGTTAGGTGCCGGGATTAAATCTTTAGAGTGATTGTTAGACCTTACACTAGTGCAGTGGGCCCTGGGTTCCTCCTGGTGTAGGACAATGCCCAGCCTCATGTGGCCAGAGTGTGTAGGCAACTCCTGGATGATGAAGGCATTGATGCCATCGACTGGCCCTCTCGTTCCCCTGACCTAAATCCAATTGAGCACCTATGGGACATTATGTATTGGTACATCCGCTGCTGCCAAGTACCGCCACAGACTGTCTGGGCACTCACTGATGCCCTGATCCAGATCTGGGATGAGATCCCCAGGACACCATCTGCTGACTCATTAGGAGCATGCCCAGACTTTGTCGAAAGTGCGTGCAGGCATGCGGGGGCCATACACACTGAATAGTAGTAGTAGTAGTAGTACTAGTAAATGCCCATAGACCCCCATGGTAAACCCACCGTTTACATTGTATTAAGGCCTAAAGTTACTCATAATTAAGGCTTGGCTGCTTTACGCAACAGACTGGCTGCTATTAGTGTCCTCGGCTTCTCAGTCAGGTCCACCTCTTGCTCCTCCACAGCTCCAGCCTCTCACCCAAATATGGTCACTCCTGGCTCCAAAAACACCCAAGATGGCGAGGGCCAAAATGCCGAACTCGAGGCTTCAGAACAGGAGTCCATAAACCAATGCATGACGTGACATTCTGCAGAAATGAGTCCGGTTTTGGTAAGATGCCAGAAACAAGGTCTGTGATTTACACAATTTTAAGAGACTTTTATGTTTTGTTCTAAGGCATAAAATACATCAGTAAATACCCAACTCATGATTTTTGAAGCTTTTGCATATCTTATAAAAGGCGGTTGCTAACAAATGGCTAAATTAGACCACAGATTGCCTTCACACTGAACATGACTTCACAGCCTTGTTTTGGAAGGGACCCTAAGTCATTCACCCGTGGTGGTGTTCGTTTATAGTCTAATGTTAGCTTTTTACTTCTGGCAAAGGCATTCCAGCTTAAAAAATCATAAAAGTGGAGTTCATTTGTGAAGATTATCTTAAGGAACAAAATGTATGAATATCAAACTTTGGTTTGCCACAGAGCATATTTCCTGCAATAATCCAAAATCCAAATCCCATTGGCTTTTTGTTGAGGGAACCAAGCTGACTTAAATGAAGGATCTGAGTACTTCTTCCATCTCTGCCTGTAGTAGAGTATATTTAGTGTATACAGTCTTTAGTCTGTCTGAAAAGAGAGCCAGGTAAGTTAAGATAAGGCCAAGATGAACTGTTCTAATTTGTGTGTTTGCTTTTGGGATTCAGTTGTCTAAGTAAAAGCTGAACATTTGTGTTAACAGAACCCTCAAAGGCCTGCAGCTCCAACCGCTACTCTCTTCTTATCTACATACATATACATAGTAGTCAGTTGTAGGATAAAAAAGGACACGTCTGTGAAAATTATCTTTACTTTCATCCAGGGTATCCGCGGATCCTTGAAAAGTCTTAAAAAGTCTTAAATTCATGTATCTAAAAGTAAGGCCTGAAAATGTCTTAAATTCATTAGAAATGTCTCAGATTGGTCTTAAATTCATTACTCAAAGGTCTTAAAATTGTTGCGGAAGGAATATTTAATCTGACTTTATTTCTTTTCTTTTTTTTATTCTCGCGGCACTTTT
>NC_065516.1:12710997-12863736 GCF_006386435.1 Epinephelus moara
AGTGATTTATCTTTTTATAAATGACAAAAGGCACATCTGCCTCATTTTTGCTGTGGTATCATGATACTACTCAGAACCGTGATACTTTCACTGGTATCGTACCGTGGGTCCCAATTTTGGTACCGTGACAACACTAGATGTCACAACCATTCCATTCGGAGTTGCGCAGTGAAGCGACTCTGGTGCCGCTTAAAAAAGTGTTCCCCCACTTCTAATTTTACAAATTAAGCACTGGTTATAGCACAGCGGGATCCCCCAACCATCGCTTATATTTATAGTTTTTTCGGTCTTAAATTCCATTCAAGGTGGCATTAAGAAGGTCTTAAAAAGTCTTAAATTTAACTTACTGAAACCTGCAGATACCCTGTTCATCCCACAGAACTGAAGCTTTCTTTTGTCCTAAGTCTTTGTCATGCACATACACTCTTATAACGACCCCTTTAAAAAAAAACATTCATTAGGAATAATCTAACTGTGTAACTTAGTTTCATCTTCATCCCCACATGATGTTTGACACATCACTTGACTTAAGGAAGCATACATTATTCTACATACAAAGTTGTGTGCATGTGCCAAGGGTATTATTCTGAAACGATGGCTTATATATCATCAAAGGTTACTGTAAATGGAATTTGATTGGATCCACTGGTCACATACATTTACATCTACATTTACTTTATACAGACACACACACACATTATGTCACCGCACTTGCACTCACATGTCTGTTTGATCGTTTGTGTTGTTTTTAGCCTGAATCTGTTTTGTCTACATTTTGTTTACATTGCACCTGTTGCATTACTTCATTACCTCTTAGTATTTAACAACATGTATGTTGTCAGCCCAGTCGCCAGAATAAAATGTTGCCATTGTACATTTCTGCAATCTATGAATATGTTATTTATATTTGCATTTGTTTTAGCTACATGGACGCCACATGGGCGTTTCAGACAAGGTCTACTTAGCCTGTAGGCCTGTTTTGTTAATTTCACAATCAACACAGCACAACACAGGTTATATAGGTGGTTGCAGTCACTTATCATTAACCCCATACTGACAGTGAATTGTGAGGATATACACTGAAAGAGGGCATTTTCACATGTTCTTGTGCCAAATAATATTAACAAGTCAAATTTGACTACTGTCCTAGTCTTTCTTTCTTTTTTTCTTTTTTTTAAGATTATTTTTTCAGGCTTTTGCCTTTAATGTACAGGACAGAGTGAAACGGTGAGAGAGTAGGGGGTGACATGCAGCAAATGGTTGCAAGCCAGAGTTGAACTTGCTACCGCTGCGTTGCCTCTGTACATGGGGTGCCAGCACTATCCACTATGCTACCAATGCCCCAAGTCTTTCTTCAAGGTACAGATGTGATTTTAGTGCATTTATTTGTTTTACACTTTGACGTCAGTGTAAATGCTTGTTTAATACTCTATATTCACCTTTTTTATAACATTTAAACAGTCTTCAACTGTGCATCCTGCCTGTTGACCCCACAATACATGTTACCAGGCAGAGTTCTTTGATTGACATAGTTGTGTAATATTGGATGAGACGTGGCATTTTTTAACAGGTATTACTGCCTATTCTGCAGGCCTATGCTACATATTACCACATGTTCTATCATGTTAAGGTAAATATGAAGTGATTTAAGGGACACAAACTAAGCTTAAACCAGGACAAAAGATTCAAAGTTTCTTTTGGTCCAGTGCTAGGCTCAGGCCTAATTGTCTGTGAAATTATCTCAGAATCTTATTTTGACCAATTATGCTGTCTCTTTTTTTCTATCTCCTGTGCACCACACCAGAAATGTATTTCACTGAACTGTATTTCAGTTCAGAACTGAAGAAACCTCATTAAAGGAGAGGTAAAATGTCATCAAGAAACTCAAACAAGTCCAGTTGCCTACGATATTTCACTTAAAGGGATAGTGCACCCAAAAATGAAAATTCAGCCATTATCTACTCACCCATATGCCAATGGAGACTCAGGTGAAGTTTTAGAGTCCTCACAACACTTGCGGAGATCCCAGGGGAGAGGGGGTAGCAACACAACTCCACCTAATGGAGGCTTACGGCGCCCCAGATTCAAATGTCCAAAAACACATAATTGAAACCACAAAATATCTCCATACTGCTCGTCCGTAGTGATCCAAGTGTCCTGAAGCCCTGACATAAAAAGTTGTTTGGAAAACACGTCATTTGAACTTGTTTTTAGCCTCATTGTAGCCTGTAGCTCTAACTGCCTCTCTGTACACCATGTTCATGTGTGTGGGCTGACCAGCGAAAGCATGTGAACACACATGAACATGGTGCCCATGTCTCATGGTCTGGCGCAAGCGCACATGTGAACCTGTGTACAATAAATATATGTGCCCCAAGAGTCATCCTTGTGTCTTGCCTCTTTCTAAACTTAAAAAATATCTGATTGACATCTAGTCAAGTTACCTTTATTAACATCAAACCAAATCATTTCAGAAGTCTCAGGGTACTTTTCACACAGAGGCCTAGGCTGTATGTGCAGTTTTTATTTTCCCTGAATATACTGAGCAAATGTTGCTAATTAAACAAATTGCTTACTGCCTTGTCTTAGCAACCAAGTTGAATTGCAAGGCAAAGTAGTATTTGGGCGGAATAAGCCTTTAGAACTATGAGAAAGTATTTGGGTGGAATAAACCTTTAAAACTATACAATAAAAGAAATAAAAAGTCGTCTTTTGATGGAATTAACTTTTAAAACTATAAAAATGAAATAGAAAGTCGTATTTGGATGTAACAAATCCATAAAACGATTAAAAAAATGAAATGGAAAGTCGTATTTTGATGGAATAACCCTTTAAAACTATCCATCCATCCATTTTCATAACCGCTTATCCTCTTGAGGGTCATGGGGGGTTTTGATGGAATAAACCTTAGAAACTATTAAAAGAACTGAATACAACAAACCCTCAAAACTGTAAAAACTTTGCACTTTTACAGCCATTCAATTCGGTGGGTTGCACTGTGGCAAAACACTGGGGTCCTAGAGCTGCAGTCCTGAAACTGTGGTCCTGAAAGTGCAGCCTCCTCTACTGCAGGAATGTAGTACTGGGCAAGACAGCTGCCAAGCTGCAGACCACTGTTCAAACCAACAAACAACAAAAATGGATGTGTTTTTGTGAGTCATTGGTGTTTTTCCAGCAGCTTTTTCAGCTCCAAACGCGAGTGTACTGTAGTGACCTGCCGGTGTGTTTCCAGTGTCTTGTAGGTTCCAAATGTGGGTGTTTTGTAGAGATCTGTAGCAACCCATTTGTGGTTTCCAGCACCTTTTAGGCTCCAAAAGTGGGGTTTTTGTGGGAACCCATTAGTGTTGTACCAGTGGCTTTTGGGCTCCAAACGTGGGTGCTTTGTAGTGACTCGTTGGCAGGAATTGTGGCATGAAAAGTGGGTGTTTTTTACCACAATATTGCTACTTTTCTTCCTGGGATTTTGCCCCCAAAACAAGGTATTTTAAGCCAAAATATAATCCTCCCCATACCATAACCAAGTGGTTTTGGCACCTAAACATAACCACACATTTAACCCTATTGTTGTTTCAACATTATCTGCTAGATAATAATATGCAAATATAATGTATCTTCCGTTTGCTGAAACATGTAATGGCAACATTTTTTCTTGTAAATCGGGTTGGTATTGTCCCTGTTAACGACACAAACGAAAATAAATTGCTGAATCTGTCTAGCCTGCTGGGGGGAGGGGGAAAAAAAAGGAATTTTGGGCAAATCCGATTCAAGCCTAAGAGAATTTTGAGAAATCACAGCCCATCCCGAACCCGGCAGATTGGTTCGGATCCAGGTGGATTCAGGCAGAGAATCAGAGCTCTAGCTTAAAGAAACAACCACACTACATCACAAGATAAGTTTTTTCTACAAACAGTGTTGTGCCAAAGAAAATATCTGAAGATGCTATTTTCACTCACTCCACATGGTTGTCTTTTCTTTGACCAGCTGGCTCACATGCTGAAAGCCTGCCCCCGCGGGTGCTGCTGACCATCACCAAGCTGCAGTGCATGCTGGAGAGCAAACAGGAGCGCATTGCTGCACTGGAGAGGCAGGTGGAGGACCTGATGCAAGACCGCAAGTTCCTGAGGAGCCAAATTGAAAACCTCACAAGCAACCGCTCCATGCCAACTTTTGCATCACCCAGTCCACTTGCTGAAGGTCAGTATCTGAAGTGAAGCAGTGTTTGACTTGATAATATTTACACTTATTGGATGCTCTTATTCACATCATTTGGGCCATTTTTGTTGTTGCTCATACGTAGCTCCTAAACCCAGCAAAGTGCAGCACTCAGAAAACAAGTCTCGGAAGAGAGAGAGAGCTTCTTCGTGTTCCTCTGACAGCAGCGAGAGCGGCTCAGAAGCGTCAGACTCATCTGAAGTTTCAGCGGCCTCGAGTGAACACAGAAGGAAGAAACACCATAAGGACAAGAAAAGATCAAAGAAAGGGAAGGACTACAGCAGGAAGAGAGGTAATACTCATGTCGTGTCATTGTAAAGGTACCTCGGTGTAGAGTAGCCTTTTATTGTGACCAGCCCAAGGCACTGTAGTAATGATGCTGTTGAATCAGCATCTTGATTTGCCACTCCTGTCAGATGGATGGATTATCTTGGCAAAGAACTCACTAATGTTTGCCTTATATTAAACGACTTTTCAAGTGATTTCTGTGTCACAGACATATTTCCAATCAGAGTTTTACCTTAGTTGAGGTAACGATCTTGATTGTTTGGTGCCAGGTGGTAAAAAAGCTCAGTCTGAGCTGTCTTAAGGCCCTGACACACCAAGCCGATGGTCAGCCGTCGACCAAAGTCAGGCCGTCGGTGAGCGTCTGTCGGCCTAGTTTTTGCGGTGTGTCCCGCACCGTCTGCACTTTGGCATCGGCGTTGGTGGCTTTTTGGCCAATTGAGCATGTTGAATCGCCGGCAGAGCTTGTCGGTGAGAGAGATCACTCTGATTGGCTGTTCAGGTTTTATTTCCTCGGTCCTGTAGCGAGTGAATCTGCCTGTAGTGAAACCGGGGCTAACCGGTGCTTCCTCCTCAGGCTCCACTTCATTCAGCTGCTCACAGACCCACTGTATCTTCCAACTTTAACGAGAATAACAAACAGGAGGTAGCTGGGAGTGGCTAGCGGAGCGTTAGCCGCAGCACGACTGGAGGGAAGCACAGCCAGTTAGCCTCCGCTAGCTTCCCAGCTATCCCCAGCTCTCCATTAGAATCCAAACGGAGAGCCGGGGCTGGCTGGGAGCGGCTAGCGGAGCGTTAGCCGCAGCATGACCAGAGGGAAGCACAGCCAGTTAGCCTCTGCTAGTCTCTGAGCTAGCCCCGGCTCTCCGTTTGGATCCAAATGGAGAACCGGGGCTAGCTGGGAGCGGCTAGCAGAGCGTTAGCCGCAGCATGACCGGAGGGAACCAACGAAGGCTGTCAGCAAGATCAGGCAACAAAATCCAAAATGTAAAGTTTTTATGCAGTTCATTTTTATAGATTACATTGATGCAGAATTAACAAGAACACTGTCGACATATGACACCTTTTACCTTGTTTCTAGAGTTCTGTGTTTTTGCAGACACGTAAGGAATTGTTTATATGTCATATTTCTTAGAAGGAGTTTGGCAAAATATTTTCCACCAGGAGCAGGATGGGAAATAGTCTCAGAAGGAATCTAGTTGTAGTCTTGTAGGTAGTTGTTGTCTTAAGGTGTAAGAGGGTGTCAGACTTTGTGTGTTGCACAGAATTTCAGAGAAATGAGCCTTTTGTATGCATAGAAAAACTCTTAGATCTTCAGTGTAATTGTGTTGTATGTTTTGCTGTCAGTAACATCAACAGTATCCTCAAGGCAAAATTGTGAAAAAAAAATGACCCTTCACACAATTTGTGTATCATAGCAGCAGAGGGTTTGCAAAATGTTGTGCTCAGAAGTCCAGCTGTCGTAACAACAAGAACAAGTACGAGAAAGTTGGTATATTGGGAATGCGCACTGACTATTTGTAAATGTAAACACAATAAACTCTTCCTAGATGATTCAAGTCAATTCCCTTTAATAATTCTAAATAATCCTACAGTTGTCAGGGCAAAAAATAGTTGTGGGATGTTAGATTAGGCAAACAAACCTCCCTCTTCAAATTTCTAATACATAAGTAAAAAGATTAATGGAGCTTAGTCAGTGAATTAGAGCATGTCTTTTAATTTATTTGTATGAAACTGAAATAGGCGTAATCTTGTGTAGGGAGCATAAGCTAGTTCACGTAGAATTATGAAGGAAGAAAAAGTAAAATTGCTAATAAGTAAGACAAAGTTAGACAGGAATGCATGAAAAACACTTTCTGAAAGTTGAATTTTTTTTCTAAGTCTTTGTCAATTCACACGTGACAACTTTGTGTTTGTAGTGACTGAATATTATTCATCACTTCTGTAATGACCATTTCCATTCATTCCACCAGCCACTGGTGTCCAGTACGTTATCCATCGCTACAAACAAGTCCTGTCAGCCTTCATCAAGAAGAAGAGCATGAGTGAAGCGTTCCGCCATCTTGGAATCGACCGGAACACCATTGCCAACACGGCATCGATCGCCGAGCTCCACATGGCTGGCAAAGACATGGTCCCCCTGGTGGGCATGTTTCGCCAAGGAGAAGAGACTCTGGTCAGCTACGCGCACAGGTGCACCCTGGTCATCGACAGCGACGCCGACCTGTCCAGGAAAATAGACCAAATGAAAGCTAATGGCGAGCTTCTGCCCATCTCAGGGAAAAGGCCGAGGGTGTTGCATTCTCACCTGCAGCAGCTCGGGGGCACTGCGGAGAGCATTTTAATAGGTTGATTATTATTTCATTGCATGGGGGAGGAGGTGAAACATAATGCCTTCACAAAATTCTGTTTGTTTTTCCACCAATCTGAACTGCTGGATTTAAATGTTTTATGTAGCATTTTTACATTTTCTTAAAAGTTGATTCTCAAGGGGAACAAAAATCAAATTATTTTTAGTACATGAACACATTAAGGATGTATATTTTTTACTTAACAGCCATGAAAATAATTTACAGCTGCTGTGACTAATGTTTTTTTTTTTTTATTATTATCTAAGGGGAGACACACCAGGTGAATAGGGTACATTTCTTTAATTGATATCACCATGTAACTTCCCCAGTTGATGACTTACAGTATAGTAAGACAATTACTTAAAGCCGCTACAAGGAACTTTTAACTGGATATGCAAAAGTCTCTCGTTTCTGCTGATGTCTGTGCGTGACCTACAACAGCAAATGAGACCATCGGTGTAAAGATAAGCTATTTCTATATAGTGTATATCCATACCTTTAGGAAACTGTGTCCGGGTCCGCGGCAGGTCGCAGGTCATTTATAAATAGTCGCTATTCCTCCTCCTCGACCCGACGTCCGTGGGGAGTTAAAATAGCAGCAATCGTCGGGTAAAAGTTCTGTGAAAGCACTGGACTCACCAACAGTCAGCCACGTCTCAGTCACACAGAGAAAATCCAATCCTCGGGAAGTCAGGAAATCCTTCAGGATAAACGTTTTGTTCGTTAGCGATCTAGCATTTACCAGCCCAATCCTGGCAGGAGCCGGCGGGTCCACAGCGTTAGCCACACACAGAGGCCGCAGGTTGCGCAGATTCACCCCGCGCCAGTGGGGACGAGGAGAGCAGGGGCCGCGGGGCCGGAACACCTCATCCGGGCCGACGACAGGTACCAGCCAGGCGTTGACAGGGTCAAGCGAGTGCCGAGAAATAAAGAGACGAGGCACCGCTCCATACTCAGTCCAAGAAGCTGTGGAAGTGCTCGCCAAACGATCGCTGCGTTTACCCCGGCNGTGCTCGCCAAACAGGCCTTCAGCCTTACCAGCTGACCGCTGCGTTTACCCCGGCAGCAGTGGCGCTTACGCTGGAGAGGTGGAGCTGGGGCGCGGCAGAGGTGAACCGGGATCCCCGATAGGAGCGGGGGCAAAGTTTTCCCGTCTTGTTGTTTTATTCATCCTCCAAACAAACACATGCGCGAGCCAGGTAAGCGTCATAACGACAATACGCACTAGAGCTCATGGGAAATGTAGGCTTCATTCCGGCAAAACTCTACCGCTTTTGTCCACAGGGTCGCCAAAATCAACTCAAAATGAAAGTTCCTTGTAGGGGCTTTAAGTTAAGTTTTCTGAAACATTGGATAAAGCCAGGTTCAAAATCTTTGTTTCATTTTGTTGTCATATTAAAGTCAGAGGGAATTTTGCTTTTCTCTTCTTATCACATCAATCAGAAAATATAGTCAGCAGCCAGAAAAAAATAAATTTTTGCCATTCTTAGGAGTAAAATGTTCTATAAATCAAGCTATGAATGATATATAAACTATTCTATAGGAATAATCCAACTGTGTAACTTAGTTTCATCTTCATCCCCACATGATGTTTGACACATCACTTGACTTAAGGAAGCATACATTATCCTACATACAAAGTTGCGTGCATGTACCAAGGGTATCATTTTAAACAATGGCTTATATATCATCAAAGGTGACTGTAAATGGGTTTTGATTGGATCCACTAGTCACATACATTTACATCTACATTTACTTTATACAGACACACACACACATTATGACCTTGCACTCACATGTCTGTTTGATCGTTTGTGTTGTTTTTAGCCTGAATCTGTTTGTCCTTTTCTTTACATTGTCAACCTTAGTTTACCCAAGGAAGAGGCTGCATCTGGCCTGTAAACGAGCTGCAGCAAGCGGACCTTCATACATTGCATCTGTTGCATTACGTCATTACTACTACTTCATTTCTGTTGTCAGCCCTGTTGCACCTCACAGCAAGAGGGTTCCTGGTTCGAACCCAGGGTGGGGGAGCCCTTCTGTGTGGAGTTTGCATGTTCTCGCCATGTCAGCGTGGGTTTTTCTATGGGTACTCCAGCTTCCTCCCACAGTCCAAACACATGCAGGTTAATTGGTGACTCTAAATTGCCCGTAGGTGTGAATGTGAGTGTGAATGGTTGTCTGTCTCTATGTGTCAGCCCTGTGATAGTCTGCCAACCTGTCCAGGGTGTACCCTGCCTCTCGCCCAATGTCAGCTCCCCCCAGTCCAGTAATCTGAACTTAAATAAACACCTAAATTTGTATTTTGGACATTTCCTTTCCACTAGTCTAAAAAGAAGACATGTTAGGAAAGCAAAATAACCCAAAATAAAAAAAATTAACCAGTGCATGAAAAAACCTGTTTTCACCTGGTGTGTCTCGTCTTAAGAGCAGAAGAGTGTGTAGTTTTAGAAACACCCACAAGATGGCAGTGCTCACATGTTAGATTATGTTTTCAAAATCACTCCTCTTGTCATTCTCTCCAAAATGGTGGCTAGTCAATTTCCATTTTCCAGCACCTGGTTTTTGTTGGAGGTGTAAGTTTCTGTTTATAGACTTTGTGAAAATATTTTATTTTGTCAACATTATCCTGTGATTCATATGCTGTAACTGAACTGAGCGATTTGAAAACTGCAAAGTGTGTTAATGTTTCTGAACTGCCAGCAAATGAAAATAAGAACAGTTTGTTCATACAGAGATTTCAGTGTTGCCTTTGTGTTTATCCCAGGCTGCTTTAAGTGTCCTGTATCAAGACACATGATTCTGCTGTACATGACCTTTAGAAGAATCTGTAACCTTTCAGAAAGGAGGTCACTTGATCCCAGGTCAAAGGATGGTGCGGGACCCCCTGAAGTAAAATATCCAACCAAAACTTCTGTCATCTGTAAGCTGAAATTTGATTGACAGCAAATGCAGAAAAAAAATGTAAATGGTATTAAATTTTCTCTCAGAGGCATATATTTATTCTGTCTCTTGACCAGAAGAGAGGGCCGCACCAATTTTGTAGACAGATGGAAAAGCTTGCTAAGACATCCTTGGGCGATGGTAAGTGTCAGTGCAAAGTGTTGCCATTGCCTTCCCTGCTGTTTGCTTTTCACATGGAGTGACAAATTACTCGTGCAAAGCCATTACAGGGGCTGCACCCGGGCTGTTTATCTTTGCATGGGACTCTGTCACTGTCACTCCCATTCACACGCCGGCTATCTGCTTATCTTTCACTCTCACATCCCAATCTGTCTGTCCCCTCCCCCCACTAACCCCCGCCCTCTCCTGCTTTGAACTCATTCAGTCATTTCTCATTACCTATCACTTCTCCATCTCTTCCTCACCCTTCCTTTTCTTACTGTCTCATCTTTTCACCCAAAACAAAACCAAAAAAAAGAAGCTAGGTGGAGTTTGGAAGCATTTCACGACAGCAGAGGCGACCTGAAGTTCCTCTCAGCCTGTTCACAGCCAGAGGGGACAGGTGCATGCTGGTCTGCTCAGCAGTATGAGGTAGAACAAGGTGGGTGTATCTCTCTGGCAGCACTCATATCTTCCCACCTCCTGAGGCATGCAAACGTCAGTCCTGCTTTCCTTGTCACCAGCACGAGACATGAAAGGCAGGTTTTCTGCAAATCCTGAAATGGAAAAAGGACGCTGGGAGTAAAGTAGAGGATGTTATCGAGGTATATGACTATTTCATTCTTGCGAACCCCCATCCCCCCGTCCCCAAGAAAAAAGCAGCAAAATTCAGCCTCCACCTGCTAATACTCCAGAGTGGCAGCTGTGAATTTGGTGTTAATGACTCAGGGTGATGGAGCTCAGGGCTGAAGATGGAGATAGGATGCGGGCCTAATCGAGCCTGAAGCATTCTCTCCTCCTCCCCCGGCCTTTTGACTCACACCGGTGTGAGGCCAGCTGGGACTCCATTTTGTGTCTTTCCTGGTTGCAGGTGCCACGTCACTGCGGAGGCTCCAAGTGCCTGATGGGTACAAAATCAACCCCCTCCTCCCCCTCTTCCCTGTCCAGCTTTGATCCTGACCTTGACAAGAAGAGCATCTGGACGTTCTCACGGAGAGTAGCTTGTAATAACCACCAATCACCCTCTTAATGATGCAAGTAAAATGTGTTTGAACTGGTGAGATCAGATGGACCGGGGTTATGTTTTGTTGTTACACTGGCAGTGTGTGCCAGACCTGCTGTGTAATAACTGCCTCAGACACATTATATAAAGGATTACAAAGTAATGGACCAAAAGAGCTCAGACTTGAGCAATTGATTTTATGCTCTCTGGGGAAAATAGTCCTTGGCTTGAAAAACACTGCGCGTGATGTCACAACTACTGAGATTACTGCAAGATACTGAGTAACCAGTTGTGTTGGCATCTCTATGGTTTATTGTTTGCCCAGCAGATTTTAAAGATTGTGCCGTAACATTTGGCATTCAATCGGAGTAATTAGAAGAAAACCGATTTGTAGCCGCATGTTTAT
This sequence comes from Epinephelus moara, assembly GCF_006386435.1. Lineage (NCBI taxonomy): Eukaryota > Metazoa > Chordata > Actinopteri > Perciformes > Serranidae > Epinephelus > Epinephelus moara. The sequence continues at coordinate 12,722,357 of NC_065516.1, forward strand.
TAGTCTTACATGTAAATAGCATTTCTCTGTTTTTGTCTCATTAAACTGCTGCCATATAAAGCAGCACATTTAATCTGTTTCTGTTTTATGGATAACAAAGTACAGTCTTTTTTTGAATAAGTAAATTGACATTTTGGGAAATATGCTTATTTGCCTTCTTGTGGAGGGTTATATGAGAAGATTGAGACCATTCTCAGGGTTGTGTGATATATATGAAACTACAAACCTCTTACCTTAGGCTGTTGAGCTTAGCTTAGCACAAAAACTGGAAACGAGGGAAAACAGCAAGCCTGGCGGGGTGCAGTTACTTTCTGGATTCACCCTAAAGCTGGGGTAGGAAGAAATCTGATCAGATTTTAGAAATACAATCTCCTCCTGCAACTCTCCTCTCTCTGAGTCCTAAGCTCCTCCCACCAGACGACTGCAGTCATATGCTCATGCTCCATACAGTAAACCAGTCTATCCCATACACTGATTTATACAATTAGCTAGCTGCCTACCCCACGGCACCTTTGCCTTGCTTTCCACCACTGCTGACAACTTTTGCCGGGATGAGAGTGGGCAGCAGCTCCTTAGCAGGACCTTTGGTCAGCAGCTGTAGTGGCTCTAATTTGACGGGCGCCAGGTGTCACAGCATCTGGTGGCCAGCAGCAGCAGCACCACCAGGACTTACCTATGTACCAGCAGCAACAGAAAGTTTGCTGGTCCGGCGGGGAATCTGTACTGTCGGTCCTCCTGGGGTTTGTGCTGGCAGGGTTCGGGGTTGCTATGGCCACTGACTGGGGGTCATTCTACTGCTCATTCTCCTTTAGGTGAGGTGGTCGGTATCGGCGGGAAGTGGGGCCGAGGACACACTGTGATTCAAGGCTATAGCTGAGCTACATAATATTGAGATTGAATTAGCTGTTGACTCCAGTTAGCAGAGGACTAAACTATTAGCAACATTTTCTCTCCATCTCTGAAACACTTCCTCAATACGGACATGTTTTAATGTGTTTATTGTCAGACTCTCTTTCTGATGAGTCATTCTCCCTTTTTAGGCTGCTTTGCAGTGCAGGCAGCTGTTGCCAAAGCTGGAAGAGCAACTTTCTGTGCAGAATTCTCCACCATTAAATCAGGCTTTCAGCAAAGGGACATGCACACGCATCTGCATTTGTGGAACGCTCCCTCTCTGAAACCTGTGATTGGCCAAAGTCTCATGTCACAAGCTAGATTTTCTAAAACCTGAAAACAGAGCCAAGAGGAGGTGCAGAAGTCTAGTTTTCTCTCAGTTGCTCAAAGTTTATTAAGGCATTTTTGCCCAGTGACGCCAAAATTACACTGCCAACCTGAGCTTTAACTGCCTTTAACTATAACTGCTTTTTCTCCCTATTGGGGAGTCGGGAAGAAAGGTACTGTTACACCGAGCCAGCACGAAGAGACTCAGGAAGAGCCTCCACCCTCAGATCCTGCCTAATCAGAAACCTAACCTCCATAGACATTTATTTATTGTGTGAGTTGATGGAACTGTCAATCACTGTAGTCATATTTTTTTATTTCATGTGGCAAATTGATTGATCGATTGAAGTTGCATAAGATTTTGTGAAGGTTTAACAACCTAGATATCACATGCTAATTAGTGAGCTTAAGAAGTGCTGGTAGGTGGATTTTCTGACCCTTAGACGGAGCCAGGCTAGCCACTGTTTCCATGCTGCTAAACTAAGCTAATTAGCTGCTGGTTTTAGCTTCATATTTACTGTACGGACATGAGAGCAGTATCAATCTTCTCATAAAACTCTTGGCAGGAAAGCGAATAAGAGTATCTCCCACACTGCTGCCATCTTATAGACATTATTTTCCATTTTAGACCAAATTATTTTTATACTTTACTGTTATGAGAACACATTGAATACAGTCTGGTTTTAAAGTTCAGCTCAAGTTCCCCCTGCTATTTGAATAGCTTTATATCTTTAGTATGGCTGCAGGGTGCATCTGGGTTTTTTTAAACAGCAGTAGTGACAGGATCAAGCTTTAAACTGTATGATGCATTCCACTGAGCAAAAAAAAAAATCTTCATAAGTACAGGACTTGACAACATACCAGCAGTCATCAGAGTTACTCATATCTTGCCCTCCATTTGGAAGCACACATTTTAAAAGGCTGCACAGAAGCAGGTCAGATCGACTCAAACAGATTTGAATTCCTAAAAATGAACGGACAGCTGATGTGAGTGTGCGTCTGAGCCCCTTCACCTTTCCTCCGCCCTTGGTCTTTCCGCTAATGAAATCTTAAAATAACCTGCAAAGTGGGTCAGAGCACCTATGCAACGCCAATTCAATACAAAAGCATCAAGTAGTGCATTATGGGTATTTTCCCCTGTGGTAGAATTGAGGTGGGGGCCGGAGTCTGCGTACTGGTGGGTGTCTATTCTTGTCCTTTTTTTTCTGCAGTGACATCAGATGACTGGTGGAGCAGTCAACAACGTTTTTTGTCAACGCACCATAACAGTTTCCACCTCAGCTTTTTACTGGGAGTGAAAACACACACGGACATGTTTTTGTTCTCCAAGCTAATGTCTAATCCTTGTGCTTTATTTACTGCAGGAAACCACTTGATAACAGCAGGACTGGTTCAGTGTAGCCCCCCCGAGCTGCGAGCTATGAGAGGCGCTAGAGGACAGTGTTGTATCCAGTTCACTGTTGTCATGTTCTATTGTTTGTGGCCAGACGCGTCACACACCCCTCGATGCACGGTTTGCCCTGCCGCAGCTGATTAGATTTGGTCTGATGGGTTAACTGTAATAAGCTTCCACTAGAGTGTAGGGTGACTCTTATTACAGTCTTTAAATATGCATATTAAGCCAAAGACACGGATAGGAAAACACAGACACGTGCAGACAAAATGTTTGCCGTGTCAGTTTTTCTTCCCTGATGTTTTTGTAAACCCTTCAAGCTGTCCACACAGCCAGTGAAATAATACTCATTAATGAAACGTCTCTTGGCAATTAAAAAAATAGAGAAAAAAGGCAAAGATGCTAATCTGAAACCACAGAACCTCTCCACAATGACAGCCTTTCTGCCAGCACAGCTCGATCAACAAGTCTTGAGGTATTGCTGGTGTGCTCTCCATCTGGCTGCCACTGATAAGAACTTACTGGGGGCTGCTGGATAATAGTCTCACAAGCTTAAAAGCAGGAGGAGGGGGCGTAATGTATTTGTGGGGGTGAATCCAGCAAACGGGACCCTATAAACCAAACCTCATCTCCCCCCTCTGAGCACATTCGGGTAGAGACAGCCCCTTCGATAGAGCCAGCAGGGGTGGGAAGGGGGGTGGGGACATCATGCTGCCATAGTCATGATTTGCCTTGAGCGTGATTTCATTCCTAGAGAGACAAGATGGCTGCACTCAGCACTCAACATTATGAGGTACATCCATGAGCAATTGCCAGCACGTTTACGGTACGGTAATCAGCTGTGATGCAAAGCTCTATGGCTGAGCTTCTATACTAAAGTTGATCTATTTCTCTGTGCAGCACCTGCGTGGCCTCGTCTCTTTGCACTGGAGGAAATATGTAAAGCTGGTATGACCTCTATTTTCAGGGTCAGAGGCACTGACTGTTTTTTGGTTTGTACCCCCCAGGTGTCCTCAGACTGACAGGGGTGCCTCATGGGAGATGAAAGAGCAAAAAATGATAAATGGTTGTATGCTGGCGGCTCGAAAAGGTTGTTGAACAATAGTATATTCTATATATTTTATGGTAGTATGGTTATTTTATGAATTTATTTTCTGACAAAGACAAAAGGTAACTGCTGCAAAGACGAAATAAAAAATCAAACTATGAAACTGCCAGTGCTGGAATGTAACTAAGTACATTGACTTAAGTACTTAAGTAAAAATGTGAGGTTCTGTACTTTCTGTGGGTCTCTTTATCTTGTGTCTCATCATACTTCTACCAGCGTTCCCATGGAAAGTTAGAAATTAGAAAAACTGTTTTCCAGGCCTGTAAATGGGTCTAGCTGTATTCAGAGACAAATCATAGTGTAGGGGTGGGTCCATTTTGCACATTTATGGGGTGAGACCACTATTTTTTTTTCATATATACAAAGTAGGCAGCATGATGATGTGGTGGTTAGCACTGTCACCTCACAGCAAGAGGGTTCCTGGCTCGATCCCGGGTGTGGGAGCCCTTCTTTGCGGAGTTTGCATGTTCTTCCCATGTCAGCGTGGGTTTTCTCTGGGTACTCCAGCTTCCTCCCACAGTCCAAAGACATGCAGGTTAATTGGTGTCTCTAAATTGTCCATAGGTTTGAATGTGAGTGTGAATGGTTGTCGCTACATGTCACCCCTGCAATAGTCTGGCAACCTGTCCAGGGTGTACCCTGCCTCTCACCCAATGTCAGCTGGAAAAGGCTCCCTGTCCTTGAGCTGAGAGGCACCCGATTTGGCCGCATGCTGTTGGTTGATGTGCGAGGAACCGTGTTTCAACAAGACGGTAAGGCTTGTTGTGTTTAGCCTAGCCAGTTTCTGTAGGAATGAAGGGTCAGCAGTCAATGATGGTATGAAATAGTCAATAAAACAGGTTTTTCAACAATTGTGAATCATTGCAAACAAAAAGGGATCCTTAAGCATACATGTTCACACAAAACATCAGGCTGATTGGTCCAGTAGTTTGTGAGATTAGCTTTATTCAGATGCAAACACACACTCAAGACCCCCTTCCCACTAAACACTATGTAACATAGTACATAATGTGTATATAGTATATAGTACAAAACCACAGTGGACATTTTTATACATTCACTGCTTTTACTTTTGATATGTTAAGTAAATTTTCCTGATTATACTTACATACTTTGAACCATTTATTTCTAACAGAGTATTCTTACAGTTTGGCATTAGTGGTTTTACTGATGTAAAGGATCTGAATGAGAATTTTTTTTCTCCCTCTCTCTCTCCTCCCCAGAAACTAGCAAACTCATGACAGCTTCATCCCAGAATGCATCATTTTTTGGACACAGAGGAGATGATGGTATGTGACGTAGAAATATACGCAACATGACAGAATGAAGGAACCCCCCCCCAACCCCACCCTCAAACCCTGTTGGTTGTTCGTCCAGTGACGCAGGACAAAAAAAGACATCTTTGGCACAGAAAAGAAAAATCATTTGACGGGGAGTAAATCCAGGCAGACACACAGCTCAGGGTGCCTCACAATATGTTTCAGAATATTTCCTGATAAGCAGGGATGATTTGAAGACATCAAAGCATCTTAGTGGTGGTGTCTATTTCCTGATATGTTTCAGTAAGTTGTTTGACTCGAATGCTTCTATCACAGTTCTTCAGGTCGTCACTTGCAGGGTTAATGACAAGAAGAAAGTGAATGTAAAGGGGAAAAAAAGGAAAGTGGAAGAGTGGGGTGACTAAAATGCTACCGGCCATTAACCGCCGATCAGAGCTGTCATATTATCTGGAAACACAGACAGATGGGAGGTTTGGCTGTAGGGGAAATGCTTTCACTATCTGCCATGATAATAGTCTTGTATTGCCCAATAGAGGCCGGAGTTTTGAAAGAAAGATACGCTTGGGAATATGATGGTGATTGCATGCCACACACTGCCTCTGAATATGATCTGAGGTCTGTATTTTTCAATTTTGGGAAGGAGGGATTCTGTCAGATTAGGGGAAGCTGGGCTTTTCTGTGTATTGTCTCCTACTTGACCTCTATTATGATAACAGATGCTAATTACACAGTGCTGGGTTTCCCAATGAAACTGCCTGTTGTTCTCACACATTGCAGGTTCACCCCTGCATGTCCCCTCCTTTTTACGGACTCTCAGAACATGCATTTAGGTTTTTTAACAAAATACTCTATCTTTGCACACTCTGCAGTGTTCTGGCAGATTTTTTTTTGTGTGACCACATGCGGTTTGACTGCATGAGAGGTGGGTGTATTTGCTTGCGGCTGTGAATCTCAGCTAAACTTGGCAGTGCTGCAGAACATGGAAATCCATGTACTGCAGCCATATGGAGCAAAAGCCGATTCAGTTTAATCAGAGTGTTCAATATGTTCGTTCCATCAGGGAATTCCAGCACTGCAAAATAAGCTGAGGAAGGGAAAACTCAAAGTGAACATACACTAAAAGTCAACAGATATTTTACAAATATTTTGGAAAGTGTTAATCCAGCACAAGCTGATGCAGTGCTTCTTTTTGACTGTAAACTTTTCAACCACTGAAAACAACAAACTTTTACCAGGACTTTCAGGGATGCAAAGATGAAAACACAGACACATGTGCTCCTAAAATCTGGGCAGAGAGGTGAATACGAAGAGGGCATTTGCATCATCAGCAAGTTATACAACTCCTCTCCACTGGGGAAGAGGACAAACTCTTTGACGATGAGTCACTGTTGGGACTACTCAGCATCATGTCCTGTACCCCGCTGATTGTACTTATGTGGGATGGCAGAGGAGTGGGCGGGGAAAGGTCAGAAGCAGTTTGTTGTTCATGTTGTATTTTCTGCATTTGATGCACTTACTTGCTGAACTACTTGTGCAAGAAGATTTCTTTAAAAACAGTAATGGCTTGGCTCCATCTACAGCAAGGTTGCAATAAATGCAGTCAGTGTGTTAGTCCACTACTTTGGTCCAGAATGAAATATCAACATTCGCCATGAAATTATGTGAATGTGTTCATGGTTCCCAGATGATATATTATAATGATTTTGCTGATCTCCTCACATTCCCTCTTGCACCAACAGGAGGTTGACATTTGTGGTTTTTTGGTGAAATGTCTCGGCAACTATTCGATTGCCTTGAAATTTGCCACACATGAAAATGTGTGGCAAATGTGAAAATGACTTAGGTGATCGCTTAATTTTTCATGAAGCGCCATCACCGGATAAGAACTTTAATTTGGCCATTACTACATACCAATATGAAAAATCTGACTAGATACCACAAAATTAAAGGTCCAGTGTGTAAGATTTAGGAGGATTTATTGGCATCTAGTGGTGAGGACTGCAGACTGCAACTGGCTGAAACTTCTCCCAGTTAGAATTTCTTTAGTGTTTATCATTTTTTACCAGGAGCCAAATTTTCTGCAGAGGTCTCTTCCTCCCCAAAACACACAGGTCTGGTGATTTAAACCAGTAAAACACTGAATAAAGCAGTTTCATGTTACAAATCCATGTTTCCCTGAAGCTGTTTGGCATGTTGGGGATGGACTGCCAGCCTAGCACCTGCTAATGTGTGCTCACCTATTTTCTCTGATAACTTATATTATTCGCAGAGGTCTCTTCCTCTCAAAACCAAATAGATCCAGTGATTTAAACCAGTGAAAACACTGTATAAAGCAGTTTCATGTTTAAAAAAAAAAAAAAAAAAAAAAAAAAAAAAATCTGTGTTTTTCTGGCACTCTTGTTGCAGAGGGCCTGTTAACTACGGTGGCCAGTGCGGAGGCCAGTGTTTGATTTGTCCGTTTTGGGCTACTGTAGTAACATTGTGGTGTAACATGGCGGTCTCTATAGACAAACACCCGCTTCCTATTGTTGGACTAGGGGCTCATCCTACTCTCCAATGTGCTATGTGTGAGCTCAGTCCTGCGTGTTCTTTAATGAAGCAATAGGAGAAGATATTCGGTCTCAGTTAATGTAGTTTATTAAGCAGTAAAGGAATAAAATTACAGAGCTCTGGGCCTCAACTTCACGTCCCTGACGAACAACAAAGGTGTGTCAGTTCACGAAGTCTGACCTCCTGTCCTTTCCCTGACCCAGTATATTTGAGCGTAACAGAGTGTCATTGTGCACGCAAGGCGTTGTCCTCTTCTCATTGGCAGTTCCACTTCCTCCTTCACCACACCACGCCCCTGCCTCGTGTTAATCTGACTCCTTCCCGCTGGCGGTGGGGGCGTGGTTCCTGTTTTGAAAGACAAGAGAACAACACAACTCCCTACACGTGCTGTACCTTACTATCTGTACATCACTTTCTATTCTTTTTACCATATATGAAACTAATTATCTAAGCATTGCGGTATGTGCTCCTCAGACTTCATGTCTCTTCCTCTCCTGTACTTCTCCACTTCTGCAAAGCAAACACATTCAGATCAGCTGAAATCATCTCAGTATTCTCATTGTTCACATATCTAAAACTTATATAGTGAAACACAACTTATAGTAAAATACATAAAATCATTCTATTCCCAACACTATGTAGATATAAACAACTCATTTTAAGGTAACAAAAACATAATGATTCTTATTTTGAGGTGATTGTACACTAAAGAAAACATACTTATTATATTATATTCCATTTCTGCCAATGATGGCTCCTCTGGAATCCTACACACTGCACCTTTAATGACATTCCCCTTAGCTTCATCTAGATGCTGTGTTTAGTGCTAATTAGCAAATGTTAGCAAACTAACACATCAAACAAAGATGGTGAACTGTGAGCATGTTAGCATTTAGACATTAGCATTTAGCCAGTGGTGATCCTAGAAGCCCATCAAGGTCATACAACAGAAGGGGCCCTTTTTAAGGGTTTTTTGGGAAAGTGGCGGTGTGCTGAACAGTGCCTTTTTGGTAGGGTTAAGGCAGTTTATGATGCTTTGCAAAATGTGCCAATATGGGTAGCCATTGAAGGCGATTTTTCCCAAATTCTTTTTAGGGCCCCAAACATTTACCCTGACTTGCCTCACTGACGGTGTGCCCCTGCATTTAGCTCAAAGCACTGCTGTGCCTTGTTTTCACAGTTAGTTTTGTACCCTTATTGTTTAGTATGCAGAGTACGCCCCTAGTGTTCAATGCAAGTAAATGCATCACTTTATGGATGGATAACATCATTGCAGATATGTGGCAAAAAGTTAATTTTTGTGTTTTAGTGTTTCTAGTGTTTTTGTCATCCAGTCTTGTGGAAAATGCACAGGGAGCAGTACTGACCAATTGTGCATGGCGACAAGTAAGAGAGGAGGTTGCTTTTCAGGTGTGTCACCAGTTTTTTTTTAAACTATTTTGTCAAAAGATGTATGATCCCCTATGAATCCACTGTATATATTACACAGCTAGCATGCGACCAATGTTAGCACATGCCGACATGCTTATTACTCAAAAAAAAAAATGGCTGAATAGAGCTGTATTACATCCATTTATCTGTTAGCTAATTCGTTTTTATGCTTGGATGTATAAAGACACCTGGATACAGCGTTCGAGGTGCAGGTGGGCCCCCGTTCATTCCTGCGATAGAGCAAGCGTGGCCGAGTGTGGCTGAGCAGCTAACTTCCTGTTTTGGTGTTCCACTAACTTGAATTGGGATAAAATGATTTAATCATTCGGCTCTTCCAGACTTTTGAAATCTTATCAGACCAAATGGATCACAACCTGCTAGTGAGTCATTTTGCGGGGGTTGTGATGCACAAAAAATTTATCCACTGATGTACAGACTCTTCTTTCACAATGTAAGTCTATCGGAGAAAGTCTTTTTGGGCCCAATGGCATCACGTGATGGTGACCACATGGTGTAATTCTACTTTTGGCCACTGTGTAAAATTGGCTCCAAAGCCTGGCGCTGCTCCTGGGGGCTTGGTAGCAGTGCATACAGTCTGTCCAAAATCTACCACAAAAGTTAAAATTTTCAAAGTACTCGAGGCAAATTCTCGACCAAAATAAAAACAGAAGGAGGAGTTTCACAAACATGTCAGAGATCATGGAGGTTCCCATAGGAATGAATGTACTTCTGATTGACTTGCATGTGACACAGCCATGTGGAAATGAGGCGTTAGTCTTGTTCATGTTTCGTTGAAAAAGAAAAGAAAAATCTGAGCTTTTTACATTAAAAACAGTGGCTGTCCTTCTACATTTATAGAACACAGATAGTAACCACAAATAACCAGATAACCACAAACTGAATGTCACTACCCTTGAGCAGGTGAAATCAACATCTGCAGAGCTGCAGAGGGTGCTATGAACAAATGTCTCAAAGAAGCCCTGTGTTGTTAAGATCTGCAATTACGGACGTCTAAATGAGAATTCATTTTTTTGTATATCAAAGGCTGCTATAAATACACTGTCATTGAGCCGACTCACATCACACAACCTGCAACAAATTCATTAACATCACATTTGGCTCCTAATCTATTGCTATGCTTCCACAGTTAGATTAGCTTGTGTTCCTCACTGCTGCATTAAATTGAATGAATTTATGCAAGCATTTATTTATTATTTTCAGTTTCACCTCAGGGCATTTTTGCCTCCACATAGCTAGTCAACAAACAAGGTGAAATGCTATAGACTGCATTGTCCTCTGCTCCTCTAATTTAAAAAAAGAATGGAAAATGGATGAGAATAAAAAGCAGCAATAAAGTGTCCCAAATGCGAAGCTTTCCAAAATGCTCAAGGCATAGCAAGGGAAAAAAAAGGTCACCTAAAAACAGAGCTTCATGCATGTGTATGGTCGTGCCAATGATATCCTAATGATCCGTCTATCAACTGCACAATCCCAATACTCACTTAAGTGGCTCATGATATGCTATATACCACAGCTGGGGAAGTCACGGCCCAGTGGACTGCCACAATGGCAGCCAGTCAGTGACGACAGCCACGGGCCTGTCAGGCATTCACACCACGTACCTACGGCCACAATAGCCTCATCAGTAGCCTTATTCAATCAGTCTTCACAGACGGAGTCGACTCGGGTGCTGCAGAGCCAGCCAGCCATCCACTGATCTGCATCACAGAGGCATCAACAATCAGAGCGTCCCTCCTTAAATCTCATTGAAGCGATCTCTGATTTCGCCTGATTGTGTCCGACACTGTGCCATTATTTCACTCTGAGCTCTCGAGTATGACTATATCATTAGTACAGGGAGAGGAAAGGGACAACTGCATAGTGTTATATTGTTTGTATAAATTGTTTAAGCAGCAGTGTACAAAATGGGCGGACAAGGAAAGGCGTTTGAGTCAAGGGTTTGAGTGACAACATTCAGCCCATGTAGGTCAGTCCCCATGGGAGATACATGATGTTTACATGCATGTTTTCCTTTCTGTGACCTCAAAATGAAAGACTGCGGGTTTTTATTGGGAAAATACAACACAAATTCAACCTCAGTGAAGTCATTCAGGCTAGAATTAACCTTGTAATAGCGGCACAGGACAGAGCAGGGTCCAGTTGGTGGGGCGTTGACGATGTCAGAGGCGATTGGAGGCTGGTTATCGATTCCCACATGTGCACACACACAAAGTGGGGAGAGACTGTGTTAATCAATTCCCTTATCAATCAATCAATCAACCCTCATGAACTGCTGCTTGTCCTTCAAACTCAAACTTGCTGCAGTGTGCCACCACTGCAGCAAAACTGCTGTCAAAAGCATTCAGATGAGCAGGTCATGCAAATATTTGTCCCCTTTCTAAAGTAAACGCTTCGGCATGAAGGGCTGAGGGAAGTGCTGTCCTGCTCATCCAATCAAGTTTTTATTTCGAGAACATTTATCTTGTGCAGTGTGAAGTCAAAGTCAGTTTGCATTGCAGCATTCAACAATGATATAACCCAAGTTTAGTCATGCTGTCATGTAGATATGTTTATTATTTCTGTCTAGAGAGAGGAAGAAAATTCACAGTGCGGAGATATTTATAATAACAATGCAAGCAGAGTTCAACGAGTGGGCTAGAAGAGACTGAATGACTTGTCATTCCAGAGCCACTTAATTTTCAACAACATAATTGTCCTCAACCTCTTACACTGTTCTGAATCCTAACACATTTCACAAATGACTTGTCGGCAGAGTAGGTCTGAAAACATGTCTGAAAACAGCTACTTTAATTTCAGGTAAGACTCTCTGTTCATTAAATCTTTCTACAGCTAATTGTTCATGTAAGTGTCTGGCTCAGTTGTTGTGTTTAATGTCTTCAAGTAGCTTTGGATTTTCATTTGAGCAATTATTTGGATTTTTACATGATTTAAATACAAAAGCAGTGTAGCTGCGATAGAGAAGTTGCAAAAAGGACTTTCAGCTCCTGCTCAGACTGCACAATTGTGTTTTTATGTGTTTGAGAGACCATTTGATGATGTAGATATTTTTTAAATATCTACATCATTATCATTGCTGAATGTAACATTTCCTAACCAAAAAATCACTGGAAACCATTGTTTTGATTAAAAATATCTTAATTATCATGCTTTTCTCAGACACAAAACATGCGTGAAATGAGAAGATTAAAATAAGAACATCAAAGTCGAAGGACGCACAGCTCCGCACAGTACGTGAGGAGGATTATTTGATCATGCAGCCATCTTATGTGTTTTGTAAGATGAGATATCTCATGGGTACGGTGTCACTCAGAGAGGATGATTCTTCACTGTGTTGAGACTAGTAGCTGATCAGTGGGTGAGAAGCTCGCAGTGCAGCAGAGCAGTATGTAGGTTACCTGTCAGGAAATTAAGCCTATTAACCGCTTATGTAAGACGTCACACATTTGGCACGTGGGTTCTCATCCAATATTTTATACGTGGCAAAAAGAGGCAGACTTTTGGAAATGTGCTGCACTAATTTTACTCAAGTTCTTGCACAACTCTGATATTGTTTAAGTTTGAGTAAAGCAATTTTCATTATAATAAATACACATTTTCCATTCTCGTATAACTTAATGATTAAACTTTGCTTCAACTTCATGAAAGCTTTACTATTCAGTCTTTTCTTAAGTATATGCAGGAAGATTTTCATTTTCTGTTACTCTCAGTACGTACTGCAGCTGCCCTCACAAAGTACGTATACTGTTGCATGGAGTATGCATACAACTGGAACATACTACACTCTAGACAAAATTGGTGCTAAACAGTACCTAAAAGTGGTTCTTTGGCTTGTAGTCATAGGTGGACCTATCTTTTACTGGTGCCTTTGTCAAATAGTGCTACATTACGAACCACTAGAGGTGCCATTTAGCACTATATTATTTCACATTTTTGAGCCTGGAAACCCTAGAATGACAACAGATAATACCATGGAGGAGACAATATGCTTCTTAATGAGACTTTGGCTTCAGATATGAATGATTACTAATATTTTCTTACGAGATGTTGGCTTAAAAGATTTATAATCCTGTACTAAATGTTTACTAAGGAACACAATGTATTACCTGTTCAAACCTGGAATATTTCTGTTCAAATGAGGGCCACAAGGTTGAACGCATCTGCTTTAACATGTTATCCTCTGGGAATATGTTGTCTGCAGGCTATTTTAATGTAGTGTTTTCATTCTTTTCTCAGTGATCTAAACTAAACTAAACTAAGCAGATCAACCAGTGGAGAACATCTAAAGAACCATACATGGGGGCCTAAAAAGTTAGTTGTATGGCAGTGGTGCTATGTAACACCTAAACCCACACCAAAGGACTGCAAAGGAACCAACATTTTTAGGTGTGTGCTTCATCATAACAGTGAGCCTTGAACTTGGACCCTCTTGCTCAGATTGATTGTGCATTTCAAATTGCAGCAGATTTTAAGAATAACACTCAACACTACCTTGGAGATGCAACAAAACGTCACTCAGCTGTTTGCGATTGACCGATTGATTGATTATAATCACTGCAGCTGCCATCAGCTGTCTATGAACTATTATCCGTCTGTTTCTCAGTCAATGTGATGTATCTTCTGCTGCACAGAGGTCAGAAAAGCCAGAAAAGCATGTCGGCTTGCATACTGGAAAATGCAACCTGGTATTTGTGGCATGCAGCATTTGACATACTATGTATTGGGATATGTCCCAACATAATGTTAAATGCTGCATAATAAATAGTATGGTAGTATGGATATAAAAACCGTAAGAGTCAGCTATGTTACGGTGCTTTAAGCTAAATGCTAACATCAGTATGCTAACATGCGCAAAATCTAGCATACTGATATTTAGCAGTGAAATTTGACATTTCAACATTTCAACCTGCTGGTGGCACTAGATGAGCAGTCAGGGCATCGCCACAGTCAGTATGGTTCATCCTCCGGGTGCTATTGGATATCTTTGCATCACAATTTATCCAATAGTTGTAGTAGAGATATTAACTTAAATCCAAAAAATGTCAACCTCATGGTGGTGCTAGAGGAAAAGTCAGAGGATCCCCAAAGTCTTTCAAATTCATCTTGTGGAGACCATGTTTGAACAAACATTCAAGGCCTTACATCCAGTAGCTTTCAGTCCGGAGTAGGTATGCCAAAGGTCAACTGTTAAGCAGTTAACCATTTAACTGTTAGTTCAGTTAACTGCAGAGTATATTTTTGACCAGTTATGCATCTTGCTCCATAGGTTAATTTTGCTACTCTTCATTCACTGCACTGCGCACCACCTAGGTCTGGTAGGAGCTAGCTAAATAGCGGTGCTGCTCATTCGTCCCGATTCAACAGCATTACTGTGGAAACATGGTGCTCACCCTCTGGTCTCTGCTTAGCTCGTCCTGGTGGGTAAGCAATCCCATTTTGAGCTTCAAAACCCCTTTAGCATTGTTAACTATATTATTGCTGTTAGCAACATTAGCAATTACAGCATTGGTGCTAACACAGCTAACAATGCTTAAGGGGGTTTGCAGCTCAGAATAAGGGTGCTTAATCAGCCTTAGGGATCTGGGGGAAGAACAAAGGGTGGGCACAATGTTTCCACAGCAACATGTTTTGCTGCTAGGACAGCATTACAAGCTGTAATCGCCATAGACATATATACATAGATGCCGCATTGACTGTGGAGGGGCGTGCCTAAAGCGCCGCCATCTTGGTACAGGGCTAGCAGAAGTGGTAGTGCATGTACATCTATGGAGGAAAGAGGTACTCCACAATTTGAAAGTAGAATTATTCACTGAATTTTTGACCAATTTCCAAACGATTTGATTTGTTAAAAACGTCACACATGTAGCTATGACACAGGATCAGAGTTGGGAATAACGCGTCACAAAGTAACGTTAGAGTACTTTTTTGCAGTAACGAGTAACCTAACGCGTTAGTTTGCTGTTTGAGTAATCAAATACTTGAGTACATTTTCAAACAAGCCATCAGTTACTTCCGTTACTTTTAGAACGCTGGTCCTTCAGCTCCGAAACAGCAACGGCTGTCGTTTGGTTCTAATAACGGAGATAACGTTAAACCTATGAGTCCGAAAGAAGCCATGAAGCTTGTGGCTCGCTACGTGGTAGAAGAAATGCTGCCGTTGTCTACGGTGGAGTCTGAAAAAAGGTGGACGACGACTCGCTGACAGACAGGTCAGACTCAGGAGGACTTGCATTATGCCTGGTACACGCTACACGACTTTTCTGCCCGTTCTGAAAGTCACTATGTCACATTACACGATTGTGGAGTCATAAAATCGTGCCGTGACTTGGCCGACAGACATGACACACTACATGCTGGTACTCACCAATTATCCCTGGTCGTCTTTCACGGTGTGTGTGATGTCATCGGGTTATTCTNTTACTTGGATGTAACATTGTTTGCTAGCTTGATGCTAATGATAGTAACGTTAACTCAGCGGGTTGACAAAGTGCCTCTGCTGTTTCACACCATCATTTCCACCTTTTACTCTGTGTGGTAACATCCCTAGAGGAAATATTAAAAACGCTGGGGTGTTGTTGTCATACAGTTGTTTATGGCAGCATATCGGTCTGTGTTTCTACTGGTCAGCCATGACGGCTGTGATGGGAGAATTGGATCTCAGTGAAGGGCAAGTGGTCCATAACTTTAATTTTGGAGACAAAAAATGTAGGCTTAGCGCCCTGTGGTCCATTGCCCAATAGGAAAGGTAGAATACTCAAAAGTACTTTAAAAGTGCTTGAGTTACTTTTCTCAGGGAGTAACACTGGAAGTAAAAAGTGCTTGAGTTACTTTTCTCAGGGAGTAACACTGGAAGTACTTTAAAAGCACTTGAGTTACTTTACTCAGGGAGTATAGCAGCAAAGTAACTGGTTACTTTAAAAAAGGGAGTATAGCAGCAAAGTAACTGGTTACTTTAAAAAAGTAACGCAGTAAAGTACTTTGATTACTTTTAAAGTAACCCTTACCCAACTCTGCACAGGATGCCTGGACATTTTAAAAATCCTCTGCTCTGCGTCTGGGTTCTATCCATAATATAACCAGCTCACTTTACGTTATCCCACGTATTACACAGCTGCTTACTAGTGAAATAACTAATCTGAGACATAATTTTGGTTAAAATGCAATGTTATTTCATCTATAAACTGCCTCTGGTCTGAAAAAAACAGACCTTAGACTGCAGTGCTTGACCAGTTAGAAGATTTATGATAGATATTGGATGTATATGTATATGTATATTTTATACCTACAACAATACTAATAATGATAATTGTTGTAGCCAATTTAGATTTGTGTGGCGTATGTTTGTATGTGTGAATGTGGGTGTGTGTCTTTGGTGAGGCGCTATGGTTTCTATGGTTACCTGCACATCTGGGCATAGGTAGTAATCAGCCAGGCAGAGGTTAGATAAGGGAGACACCAGGCAGAGGTTAGATAAGGGAGACACAGGTGATTAGGATCTGGGGAAGCCACACAGTTTTTCAACCATGCCTGTGTGTGACCGTCTAAATGGGTTTGTCGTATTAGTATTTTTGTCCTTTTGTATACGAGCTCGTTTTAAGTCATTCGGCCCCCGGCCTTTTGTATGTGTTTTTAAGATTTCGCATGTTAATAAAGGGTTAAACGCACATCCATGGTGGACGTCATTTTTACACACCATCATGAGTTGGAAATGTCTTCAAATTCCCTCAAGTGGCATTTTTTGTAGCTAGATTGCCACTGTAATAATGATAATAATGAGAGTGATAATAAAAATAATAATAACGATAATAATAATAAAATGATTATAGCAATATTAATTATAATGAGAGTGATGATAATAATAATAACGATAATAAATTGATAATGATAATAGCAATATAGTTATAATAATAGTGATAATAATAATAATGATAATAACGATAATAATAATAATAATAATAATAATGACAATGATAATAATAATGAAATGATAATGATAATGATAATAACGATAATAATAATAATAATAATAATAATAATGACAATGATAATAATAATGAAATGATAATGATAATAGCAATATCATTATAATGATAGTGATGATGATGATGATGATAATAATAATAATACAATGATAATGATAGCAATAATAATAATAATAATAATAATAATAATAATCAAATGCAATATATACCCTACAAGCAATTTTCTAAATAAAGACCTGAAGTTTTCTGGGTTCCTTTTTATTCTGTTTATGTTTGTATCTGTCTGTCTGTCTGTCTGTCTGTCCTCCATGTCTGACGTTTGTAACAAACAACCCGCGTGAATATATGTTGACAATTGAATGATTTATGATCACTTTAATAGTGCAAACACGTCATTCCTCTATAGACGTTATGCGCTGTAGGAGCGAGTGACACTGTACCAAGATGGCCGCCATGTAGGCAAGTAGCTCCAATCAGCAGCAGCAGTCAACGTGGCGTCTATGTATATATGTCTATGGTAATCGCTAGCTAGCTAACATTAGCTCCCACCAGACCTGGGTGGTGTGCGATGCAGGGAGGCCAAGGAGCCAGTGGAGACTGGAGGTTGGGCAGTGGGCATGTTTCCACATGTTAACACAGCTAGCCAGCTGCCTGTCAGCAAATCCAACAGAGAATAAAATGGGGGCAAACATTTACAGTGCTAAACATTACAATTTCACCACCTCTAAATGCAGCACAAAAGTTCACTGAGGCAATGGAGCATCGGACTAAAAGGAAAGACCTCTTGTATCAGGTCCTTTTTTTTTTTTTCTGAAAAACTATCTGGTTAGTTAACAGGTGATGGGTGTCGGCCTATCAAAAGCAAAATAAACCAAAACTGACATCAAGTCTGGTCTGAAGAGGTAGACCAACCAGCCGGCTGACATTTCCATCCATAAACAGGCTAATAAGAGAAGAAACTGGCAATTAGCATAAAGGCATTTTTTTTTATTAAAAATCATCATTTATTTTACAGACATCTTCCATCATTTGTGTTTTTCTGTTCTCAAAGTGGTCAAATAATGAGGCAGGGGGCAGGGAGGTGTGTCCAGTCTGCACACTGAGCTGGACCTTTGCCCACTCTAATCATACAGCTATTATGGCCATCAGTGCATCCCCCACTTTTGGTTTTGGTTCAGCTTCCAGGAGCCATTTGTAAAGCAGTGGAGCAGGAAATGAGCTTGGTTTGCTGCCGTCGCCCAAGCCTGCAGTGCTCGCGTGCTCGAGGGAGCCACACTTAAGTCGGCACGTTGATCATGCTGGGTTCCTCCCGGACGGAGAGCGGGGGGGAGGGGTCATTGGTAGGAGGTGAAGACAGAGCGGAGATTCGCAGTGTGTCTGTAATGGACAGAGATATCACTGGCCCCCAGATTTATTATTGGCTAAAAAGAGGGGCTCCAAAACCCACTGACTGATGAGGCTTCATGGCATGGTCAAAGCAGTGGACTTATTGCAGTTCCTCTTTTAAAAATGAAAAATGATATCCTCTCCTTGGACATTTTACAGAGATTTTGTAGGGTGTCTTTTTCTCGTTAATTTCCTCTTCCTTCTTCTTTGCAGAGAAAAATAAATACAAAGCAGTCTTTTGTATTAAAGACAGATTTTTTTATACCCATTGTCAGTATGATCACAAACTCAATCCAAAAAAATAAATAAAAATAAAACAATAAAATCCAGAGGTGAAAGACAAAAAGCACAGCCGAAGCCATGTATTTGTTCTTGTGAGCTGATAATTGAGCAGCTGCTATAAATATTTAGCAGTGTGAGGCCTCCAGATGAGTAGAACCTGCTATTACATGCTTTCTTGCAAACTGGAGTCATGTTACACTGTACTGTACCAAAACAACAAAGATCTAAAAGGTGACTTCAACACACGGGTCAACTGGACTGGACTGGGACTGGTTTTCAGTAGAAGGGACTGGTGTGTTTTAAAAAATCTTGCATGAGCGAATAAGAGCATACCTTATAGTAATTACTCCTTTATTGTAGTTCATGGCAGCCAAAAGGACACATTAGGCCTCATGCAGCACACATTCTCTTAAATGTCTTTTATATTTTCTCTAATTTTATTTTAAAAGAAAATATAAGAGAAGTCAACTCCAGATGCAGCTTATCTCTTACCCAGATGTGCTGACTGATGAATCCCACTTGCAGGTGCAGGTGTTGTGCAAAGACTAGGATTAGAGACACGTCATCAAACAAAGGCTGTGAGAAGAAGAACTTCTGCAGTAGTGAAAACTGACACATTGTTAAATAAACTTGAATACAGTCAACATAAGGTTACCCAGTCTTAGTACTAGCGTTAAACAAACATGGCAAAACATTTATGATGCTGTAAATGCAGTGTCAGCAGAAGTGGTGGAGGAAGTAGTTAGATCCTTTACTTGAGTGTAAGTACTAAAACTGTAACTTTAAATACTGTGTTTTTGGTAAAAGTACATTTAAAATGTTACTGAACCAAAAGTATGTAAGTACAATCAGGGAAATGTATTTAAGTATTAAAAGTCAAGGTACTCAAAAGTAAAAAAGTACTCAATGCAGAAAACTTTAAATCAATTTAATAAACCAAAATAATTAAACTAATTAAAAGGAAAAGCAGCAATTAGTCTTTTGAGAATCTGGAACCATGAAATGTTTTAGCATGCAAAAATAACTAATAACTAATCAATAACAATCATTGGATAGTTGCCAATTCATTTTCTAATCAGTTGATTAATCGATCCATCGATTAATCACATGGTTTGTGTGCAAAAATCTTTTGTAAAGTAACTAGGCTAACTAAAGTTATCAAATAATTGTAGTAGAGTAAAAAGTATAAAATTCTCCCTTGAGTGTAGGAGTAGAAGTAGAAAGTGTCATGAGCGTGAAATACTCGAGTAAAGACAATGTACCTAAAATGTGTACTTTAGCCAAGTACTTGAGTAAATGTACTTAGTTACATGTCACTACTGGTCAGCAGAGGGACACACAGTAACTGAAATTAGTTATTGGGATCAGTGGAGCAATAGTTGTGTTTCTTTAGCACACAAATTAAATAATCCAACCATTATTAAAACATAATCTAAATTTGATTATATGATGGCATTTTTTATGGTTTAAAACTTGTGTTCCCTTGTGTTGGACAAACAATTTGTGGACTGTGAAAACAACATGGTTTTCGGACGTGTGCTCTCAATTTTGGTAAATTCCAAAGATCACTGGGTACTCACAAATCAGAACAAATTTTGGATATGAACAAAAATTGGAGAAAATGTATTTGTATATTTCTTCTTGCATGAGGCCCAAAGTACATTTTTATTTACTATTCTAAAGGATACCATCAAGTGTCTGAAGCTATATAACTTTATATAGATGTAAAATTCAAAATGTTGATTGAGTCGGTACAACAACAATTAGCTGAATATCCAGATCTAATAGTTTGTACTGCTTTGTTAGTTAACAAGAGTTTTTTCTGTCTCTGATGGATACGTGCCTCTGAGTGTTTAGGTGAAAACAATCACTGTGCCATCTGTTAGTCTGTATCATAAATGAATAGCTTCACTGCTTGAGCAATTAGTTTCTGACAGTTTCAGCAGAATCAATAATTTACAGAGAAAGTCATAGCTGCATGAAATCTCACTTTTCCACTACATGAAGAGGCTGTCATTAAAAGACGTGACTGGGCAAAGTTTTTGAAGTGTTATTTGCATTGTCAAAATGAAGGCATGATTAAGGGAGTGTAATTTATTTATCAGAGGAGGGGGGTGGCTGAGGTGTGAGGTCTGAGGTTGTTTTTTATCTTGACCCTCCCGAAAGCTACAAATATTTTTCCTGAAGCCCCAGTGGCCATGTCAGTAACTTGGCATGGTGGAAGTTATCAGATTTTAAAAAACGTACCCTTTGATATTTAAAAGTTAAAAGATTAAATCAAAATCCTGTTTTTTCACATTTGCCATGCAGTCAGGAGTGCAGAATTTAATGTTTTTAAAGGATCTGGTTTGCACAAATGGTACATTTTTGGCAAAATTCTAAATTAGATGTAGTGATTAAGTGATTTTTAAGATGGAGGCCATGATGTGTTCAAAGACACTGGAAAATGAAAATCTGACAAATAATCTCTGTTTTTTCAAATTGTGGGGACGATATAAAGAGTGTATTTTAGATAAAACATGCCTTTTAAACCTGTTAGTGGGGTTTTGGAATTGAGTATTTAAAATAAATACAAAATCTCATACAAAATCCCCTCCCCAATACATGCTGTATATATTGTATATAGATGTATGCATGTATATACTGTGTGCTTCATACTGCAGCTGTTCTATTTCTGTATAAGTACACTGAAAGCAATGCAAAAACCAGAGTCAAATTCTTGTATGTTGTGCAGACATATTTAGCCCATATAGCTGATTCTGACTCTGACATGATGGCAAGGCAAATAATAACCTACTTAACACATCATTAGCATTGCTAGTGGGAAAGCCTCTCAAAATTAAGATCAAATTTCCCCTTAACGTGCAGAACAGAGGAGGACAAACATGTTGTCAAAGATGTTTTTCATTGACCTTTCACTGGATCCCTGACTGGCCTTTATGATAATAAAAGGTAATGAGATTCTCACTTAATAAGCCATCAAGTCTGCAGCGCTACATGCTAGCAGCTCATTAGAATGATGGATTTAACTTTCTAGGAAGGCAAGCCATCAACAAAAGTAAGTCGTTTTTGATTATACTTTTTAATAATGTGGTTATTTGTAATAAATGTACAAGACTTCTAGTAAATTAAAAAAGGCAGCAGTGAGTAAGATGAAACAGGTGTTGAATTACCAGGTTAAGTTAGCTGATGTGGAAATAATGCAAGTAGTTCAGAGAGCATTAAGCTAACAGTGCGAGTTTAGCTAAACCGCAATAGAAATACCAGTTTAGCTTACGAATAGCTCCTAGGTAGCTAAACAGGTAATGGAAACAAGTTTAACTTGCAAACAGCTCCTCTGTAATTAGCTAAACAGGTATGGAAACATTGGTTTAGCTTGTAAACAGCTCCCATTTGGCTAAAAACGCGTGGAAACAGCAGTTTAGTGTGCTAATAGTTTGTGTGCTAGCATGCTAAAAAAGAATGGAAATTAGTGGTTTAGCATTTAGCTTGCTAGTAGTTCATGTGTTAGTATCCTACAAAGGAATAGAAGTGATGTTAGTGGTTTAGCATTTAGCTTGCTAGTAGTTCATGTGTTAGCATCCTACAGAGGAATAGAAGTGATGTTAGTGGTTTAGCATTTAGCTTGCTAATAGTTTGTGTGTTAGCATGCTAAAAAGGAATGGAAATAATGTTAGTGGTTTAGCATTTAGTTTGCTAATAGTTTTTGTGTTAGCATGCTAAAAAGGAATGGAAATAATGTTAGTCTTTTAGCATTTAGCTTGCTAATAGTTTGTGTGTTAGCATGCTAAAAAGGAATGGAAATAATGTTAGTGGTTTAGCATTTAGCTTGCTAATAGTTAATCTGTTAGCATGCTAAATAGGAATGGAAATAATGTTAGTGGTTTAGAGAGCTTTTCGCTTGCTAATGTTGAAAGCTGTACTTTAGATAAATAGGTGTGTAAATAGCGGTGAGGCAGTAGCTTGTCAACAGTTTTTGTGTTAGCATGCTTAACGGATGTGGAAATAGTGTTTATGCATGGTCTAAACAAGTATCAGTTTAAGTGTCCAGTTAAAATGGTATCTAGTGTCTTACCCTTTTTTGTTTACTTTGTTTTTGTAAGTAGGGAAGAAAATATTAATCAGTCAATTTGTGACATATAATCATATAAGCCATGATGGGAAGGTTACTTTTGAAATGTAATAGGTTACACATTACTAGTTACCCTGATAAAGGTGTAATAAGTAATGTAACTATTTAAACCCATTACTGTCCACACTAAGAAAAAAACAATAGAAACAGTTGAGATGTCACCTCATGGTAATTGACCTTTCGCAAAGCCCTGCCCCTTTGTCCGACAAGCTGTCAGAGTAAGCATGGAGCCCACACTGTAACTAACTGCACTCTCTGAAGAAATATCATATTTTTGGAAAAATGAAACAGTAATTCCAGAGAGAAGCAGACAGAGGGGTCTACAGTCTGTGTTTGAAAGATATATCCAGGATGTCAAACTGACTCGGCAGCAAAAACAGGTTAAAAAGACAATGATACATGTAGTTAGAAGCTAAAGCCGAACTAGGCTATAGGCTACAGATCACAGTGTAAATGTGAACCACCACATCACTGCTGATCGCCACAGAAGACAGTGAATGGAATATTGAACCAGCTGTGTGGCATCACAGTGTGTTCAGATGAATGGTGTTTGGCTTCACCTGGACCTCTGCTGCTGGATGGGCAGGGATCTCCAGGGGAAGTCAAACAACGCTTATCTGCACACAATGCGTCGACACACAGCTATTTGAATATCAGCAAAGTTTCCCTGCTTCCCTTCACTGGTTTCTGTACAGGAGGGTCGGTCTTTTTTTCACGGTTATAATCATTAAAAAGCAAAAGCAGCATGTGTATATATTCAGTAGGCCATATATAGGTTTGATTTTGGTTTTGGAACAGGGAAGAAACGTATATCTTTTTCCAACCTCTCCAGGTAACGAGTATCATTAATACACAATGCGCCCCAGGCACAACATTTAACTCCAAATCCACAAAACCAGCCTGAAAATGAAGGAAATCTGAAACAATTGCATTAGAGTCAATGGAGCACAGCTGTGTTATGTGTTTATGTGTGTTGTCAGACCCTGTCTGAGCGGGCGCAATGCTACGTTATGATTGACCAGTCTGCGTCCGGGGGCGGGACTTAGCAAAGGGTCATTTGTAAAACGGAAACACAAAAATCCATATTACAGACCATGTACTGTGCTGCTCGTAATACTCGTAACATGTTAGTATACCAACAACTGTGTCGTCAGGAAATGTGTGCTGGTTCTGGTTTTGAAGTCTAAAGTGGCTATACAGTCGTGTGTACAGGGAGTACAGCAGGGGACTCGAAACACAGCCCTGGGGTGTGCCGCTGATCAAATATTGCAAGTACAATGCTTGTTTACAAACATCTCAAAATGAGTGGCAGTGACTTATGATTTATTGATGCAAAAATGCTTCATCTCACAAAGTGAATTTATTTGAGCCAAGCTTCAGATACCATCAGACCCTGAACTGAACTCTCAGTCCAGATCTGGCTCAGCCCCACAGCAGCTCTCTCCCCAGCAGTGCTCGTGTAATGGGACACTGCTAAACGATGCTGAGAGCACTCCAGTGCAGTCATGGCCTGTTGCACCTGACTCGCTCCTCGCTGCCGTGCATGCGCTCGCCTGTTGTTAGCTTGTCTTCTACAGGGCTAATTTATGACACTATCAGACTCGCTGCTGGCGACTGGACGTCCTCATGCTAAAACTAATTACTTAAACTAATTACTTGAGCCTATTAACTTTGGTATGCTCTGCAATATTGTGTTCCTTATTCTTGATGTATAATACATAGCAGAGGAGGTTGGGGCACACAGGAACTTCACCCTGCTCCTGCTTGCTAATGTTATCATCCACAGCTGATATACTCAAGCATGTAAATGCAGGCAGAGTAAGTATGATGAAGACTTTTGGCTTTTTTGTGTAATCAAATATGCCTCTCATGCTAAAATAGAAAAACTTATTTGTAAATACTCTTCTGGCTGTCAAAAAGATGTGTGCATCTTTTACTTGCTTCTCTAGTTTAACAGAGTGCAAGCATGGCAGCTTCATTTGGATTCCTTATTTGCAAACTTTGGGAGTGGCTCAGCACTTTGCAGCTGTGTGTGTGTGTGTGTGTGTGTGTGTGTGTGTGTGTGTGTGTGTGTTTGTTTGTTTACCTGTGTGTGTATCTGTGCATGTTTGTATGTGTCTAAATCTATGCCCTTTACCTGTACCATCCATGTGCCTGTGTTCGCTTTGTTTCCTCTCACCATTATCCTTCGAAGGTCAGTAAATATGATTATTAATAATTGCTATTATTTGCCAAAATTTAAATCTGTAAGGAGCGGCCCGACTTACCTTGTTGTTTGACAAAGTTGTGTTACTATTAGTTGCTGAGCAGTGGTAGACACTTAGATTTGTTGTTGTCTTTTGCAGGGCAGGGCAATATGGCTAAACATAATATTGACATAAAAATGTTCAAATCAGTCTACATTGATAATTATCATGCTAAAAACCAGATGAGTATTTCTTTCAAGTTTAAAGGTTGATTTTGGCTCCTGAGTGAACTTTGAAGAAACAATACAGTTAATTGGTTTAAACTATTATTTAATGTCAGAACACGACAACATTTGCCAAACAGCAGAATATTTCGCAAATCTAAGATAGATTAAAAACAATTATAATCATAATAATGTCGCTAAAAATACATCTGTCATAAATATTTTGTAAGTGTTTAAGCTGATAATGTAAGCAGAATAAATAGACAAAGTAAAAATCTCAACTGTGGTCAGTACTGTCTGTACAAGATTTAAAACCACAGTATGTAATTTCTGCCGTTTCTCAGTCAAAACAATAACAAAAGACATACTTTGATGGTGTCATGAAGTAATGTGTGGTCATTTATTGCATTAGAAAATCTATCTGATGTGATTTAGAAATGCACTCAGGTTTTATTTACATTACCTGTTGTCATGTCATGTCATGTTATTCTAATGAACAAGCTGGTTAGTCACTCTTGTAACTTGCTAACTTACCATTAGCATTAGATGAGTCGACTGTACAGTTACTGTAGCTAACATTTTGTAGTGAACTCAATTGTAGAGTAGCCCAGCGCTGTTATCTGTGGTCAAAACAATGATACTAAAAGAACCTTTATGAGCATGTTGGATGTTGTTGTAATGTAATAATGTTACTGTTTGCATTAGTGTCTGGTCTTATCTTCTTCTACTACTGCTACTGCTACTTCTCCTTCTTCTTCTTTTAGTTAATGGTGGGTGGAACTGGCGTTTAAGGTGCATTACCACCCCTGTCTATGGGTGTATGGGTGGTTTATTTATATCAAGGATTTATCGAACATTTAGTATATCTGATAAACCTGAATCCTGGACAGATTCCCATTTTATGATAAAAGCTGTGGACAAAATTTGATTACTGTTTATAAAAACAAGAAATCATTATGGGATTTTTTTGCTTGATGTAGGACCTTTATCTCTTCTTTTCAGTTAAGCGACTATTTGCATCGCAGTGTTCTTTTGCAAAACTCATGCGCTCCAAGTGAAAGTATTTTTCACTTTGAGCCAGATTATCTTGGCTTGTAGACCAGCAGTCTTCTTGTGCCAAGGTTAAGCTGAAACTTTAACCCACTCATCAGCGTTACAGATTAGTCCACGTCGGTGTCCCCTTTTGCCAAATGGATCTTCTGTTTCCTCAAAGAGCTTCAAGTGGCCAAACCTCTGCTCAGACATCACTCAGATCAGAGAGCACATTTCCACTTAGGCCTTTTTTAATGTACTTTGTCTTTGACTTTAAATGTAAACAATGTGATTTTTTTGAGATTCATAATAACTATATTCTTTATTTCTAAAGCCACGGCTAGTGCATCTGTTCAAACAGTGAATGTATGCTCAGTTATACATGTGCAATTATTTGCACGCTTACGCCAGACTGAGGTTAACGCCACATCCCTTAGCAACTAACTAAAAGTGACAATCAGCCGGTGCTTCAGGGTGGACAAGGTTAGATAACCCCACACAAACACAGAAACACACAGTCTCCTCTCAGGGGTCATTTCCCTGCAGCCTGTGCTCCTGTTGGAGGTGTCCAGTGTGAGTCCTTAGGTTTCGCCCTCCTGTCTCGTGTGTCACAGCATGTTGTCACATATAGAGGCAGTGATGCATTATTGAAGATGTCTGTGGCTTACTTAGACACTGTACATTTGGCTGACATGAGTGCGATTACCTACACATGGATGCACGTGTACAGGCATCTAATTGCTCTGCATAGGTAATGACTGATAATATTGCTGCAGAAAGATGTCTGTGTGCCAGTTTTAGCTCGGAGTGATTTATCCACAGTAGCTAAATTAAACTGATTTAAATCATTACAATGATTATAAAAAGTTTAGATGAAATAACTAAGATGGCATCCTTGGGGGCAGTTTCAACAAACATAAATAAAGTGACCACTGATAATAAAAGGAGGAGAGGCCCTCTGCAGAACTGTGTGCTTAGGGCCTCTAACCAGCTTTCCTTTTGTGTATGAATGGGCATCTATATGGGGAAAGGCTCACGCTGCAGCAGTGGCTAATTCCTGCTAATCCCACCGTATCTCCTACCACTTAGCGATGGTTTCCAATGGCAGCCCTGGAGCAGGGAATTGCTAGTGAGATTAGCTCACGTTAGCTCCTCCTCTGTGGTTTACCCTCACAGCCAGGCCAGGCTGGCCCACCACTGCTTCCATGCTAACCTTTTGCACAGAAATG
Organism: Epinephelus moara; assembly: GCF_006386435.1. Taxonomy (NCBI): domain Eukaryota; kingdom Metazoa; phylum Chordata; class Actinopteri; order Perciformes; family Serranidae; genus Epinephelus; species Epinephelus moara. The sequence continues at coordinate 12,749,808 of NC_065516.1, forward strand.
GATTAACTGTTTTTCCAAAAATGTTTTCACGTCTTATTTAGAGAACAATGTAAGTTTGTTTCAATTTATTCTGCTGTTATTATGGCTTTAGTTGTGGTGGATTTGATTTTGATTGCAAAACTATGAGGGCACTGTTATCTTGAAGGGTTTATGAACAGTGTGTTTAGAGGTGTTTGTGTAGGATTTAGCAGTGCTTTCCTTTACATGATAAGATGTTGGCTCTCTCTAACTTTCCTTTGCACGTTTCCATGCGAAGATACAATCCTGTTTAATCTCTGATTGCATTTAATAACATTGTGTTGATAGTACTGCATTGTGATTCTGGACATAGTGTTGTAAATATTACATCAGTGCACAAAGAAAATAAACATGGTGACACTTTGACTGGCTCTATAAGTAGGAAACACAACACTTTAAGAGTTTAGAAGCAAGCAAAGAATCATACTTCCAGAGGTAGGCTATGATTTGCAAAATTCTTAATCCTGCAGTCGTCAGTTATCAGATAGTTTTTTGGGGGAAACAAATCATGTAAAGGTGATTTGCATTCCCAAATTTGCAACTTTCCAACATAGCTTTAAGAGCTGTCAAAAATGAAAACTTCTTGTGCTTTAAATGACAAGTTGTTAACTAAAATTAAAAAGAGCTATAGATTAGTGGAAGCCATGATGCATCAGTGTTTATATTGCTTTTAAATCCCCCAATAATAAAACCGCTTGATGTCACCATGAGTCAGCCCTGCTCCAAAAAAGGCATAATGTCATCCAGCATTTAGTTACAGTGTGATACATGATTGGAAGTAACATCAGTCCTGAAATAAATGCATACCCAGTCTTCTGAGATAACAGTGAATCAAAGGCAGTGCTGAGAGTTGGTTGTCTTTTCTGTTGCACAAGAATACAACACAACACTCTTTGTCAGGGATTTATCACACTTAGAGCTCAAACCAGCCTTTAAAATTTCCTTCAAAAGTCTGTCTCCACTAACTGAGATCCAGCTACTGCAAGTATAAGCCTGCAAAGCAAAGGACGATGAACGCATGTTTACTGCATGCATGTCTGTGTGTTTGATGGAGCTTCACCTGCTCACAATAACAGCTATTTTCTTCTTTTATTATTTATTTATTGTTGGACACTACAGCATTATGCAGCTCCATGGAAACCCCAAAAATTAACCCCCAACTATTCAGCTATCACTGGATTATCCTTTAGTTAAACGCTTGGTGTGCCTGCAGTTTAATTCCCAAACAAACCAGCATGACAGCACTTTGAACACTAGACAAGCCACTCATGGTGGTTACACTTCTGTGTTCTGCATTGAGTATTGTATTTAGAATTTAAAGATAGTTAACACATGTGTTTTTAAGATTTAAAAAAACACAAATATTGCTGTTTCAGGTGTGGTAAGCATTGGTTGGTGGTTAGTAAAGTCTTCTTCAGCTGAGCTCATATGGATTGATAAGCAGTTCAGCTTGTTTTCTACTAGCTGCCACCTTTCTCTTTTCTAACAGTGACCCATGTGCTTCTCTTTCTCAGGAGATCTCTCCTGAAGATGTTTCCACAATCAGGGAAATCGATTGTCTTTGACAACTTTCCAGATCCCACTGACGCCTGGGACATCATCGAGACAATCGGGAAAGGGACCTACGGAAAAGTCTACAAGGTGCTAAACAAACTTGATGGAAGTAAAGCGGCTGTAAAGATACTGGACCCCATCCATGTAAGTCAACTTTCTTATCTAGAACATAAATGTGTTTCAGTTGAAATGACTTCTTTTATAGTACTCCTATTGGTCTAAAGTTCACATGTTTCAATGCCATTTTGAATCATGTCCTCACTCCGTGTCATGTACGTGTTGCAGTCAGTGCTTGTTAAAGCAGCTATAAGCTTGTGGTGTGTTTACGCCTTTGGTGGAGGCACAAGACCAACAAGTTACTGTCTTGTGGACCTATATCTGTCACATTTATAGCATCTGTATTTTGGAGATTTAGACACCGACACAGATTAGATCTGGCACCCATTTTTTCTCTTGCTATTTGTTAACTTTATGTTTTGGTTTCAGTTGTTCAGTCATAATATTTCCTATCAGTTATATTATATACCTTAAATTTTAATCTATTTTGTCTCCATATATTTTATATATATATGATATATACTATACAATTTACAAGCAGCATTTTTTTAGTGATATGGGTCTGGCATTTCCAGAACATATGAGTCATGTGTTCTCAGGTGTAGCTTAATGTTGTAACCTTTCATTTTTCATTACTTGGCTGTGGTTCACAACCCCCACAGCAACACATGACAATAATATGTGCTGATCATGTCACAAGAGTTTGTGTTACATTACATTTTCAGCTTTCATATCATACCCAGAGCCCATGTTTACTCAATTAAGTATCAGATCAAAATGACTGACATGAAATGACCAGTGGTAAACAGTGAAAAAGGCTTGATCAAAGGCCCGTCCTTCCAGAAATGATGCAACCTCTTTACATTGAGTACATTTACATGCACTAAATATTCAGGTTTTTGCCCTTATTCCGAAAAAGACAGTATTGTTATTTAGCTGTTTACATGGCTCATGATTCCACTAATACTCCCGTTTACATGCAGCTGTGCATACTCAAATTAATGTACCCAAACATAGCTGGAGCAGCTTGTCATTTTGCTTCTTTGCATCAAAATAGCTTTTTTTTCACAGTTTCCTGCTGGTTGCAGACTTGTTGGATCATACGTACTCAGCCTCCCTCTTTCATTCCTTCAACCTCCCTCTTGAAAAGTTTGTAGTTGTGATATTTGCGCATGTCCACAAACCTGTTGATATCCAAGTGTTCCATAACTTTTAAAAGTAAGTGTGTTTCTCCTTACGACCAGAAATGTGGGCTTTGCTATTGAGCATGCATCTCCACCCTTGCAAACTGTTGGTTTGAGTGAAGCGTATCCATGACAACACACGGAGCTGACTGTAAACAGACAAGAGGCTGTGTGTTGCAAGCTGCGGTAAAAACCCAACTGAGAATCATATTCCAAATGCACTGCATACATTCCCAAATAATGCTATTCAAACCCGATTAAAACCGGCATATCCCATGTCTTAATTGGAAAATACTGAATTTGGAAAAAGGCCTAATTCAGAATTTCTAAATGGATTGTGCTGTTTATAAGGCCAACATGAAATTCAGAATATTGTCATTGGGAGTAATAGAGGAATATTAGTGTGCATGTAAATGTACCCATTGAGGAATTGTTGGAATAGGTGTATAAAGTTCTGGAAGGCATGTGACTCATTGGCACAGCCCTTACCTTCCTCCATCTACAACCATTATCTCAGCAAATTGCCTCTGATTAATAGCTTATCATGGGTTGGATGTGTCATGGCAGTACTCTAATAATATTGAGCTCCTTTGCTTGTGCAGGGTTTTTAGCATTCAGCCAAAACACATTTGGCACCTGTGCAGAAGTGTGTGAGGCAAGTTTGGCTTTTAGCCTGAACATGTTGACACAGAGCAGAGATACATGATGTTACTTCTGGCTTGGTGGGTCTGATCTATCCTATAAAGCAGACACTATTTTTTACCATCACAAGATTGACCAGTTAAAGAACATTACTGGGCAAGACGTACTACCACTAATAAAAGGTTGCTATTTTCAGATAGAAGAACAAGAATGGAAGCTTTTATACTTCCTATTGCTAGGGTTTTTCTAAGTTTCAAACTACAGAACAGTTATAGAAAGTAGCTGGTCAGTAGCTGATGTTATGGTGTCACCTCCCCTGTTGTCTTCTCAGATGGTAAAGTGAATTGTATGGCTTATTTAGCAGCTCTAATGAGCAGCCGTTTTCATCTATTAAACCCAGCCTTCATGCTATTAAAAGTCTCATTAGTCTTTTGTGAATTTGTTACTCTTTCTCATTATTGAGAAATGATTATCTACAGACCACTAGCCTGTGAGGACCATCATTACCATCGTTTTAATCACTGGGTTGATTATTTCATGCATAGACTTATTACATACAGTACAACTATATTAACAAGTTCCTTCATTTGCTACAGTATGCTTGGTTTCAGGTTGGAATATTTATGAAGCATTTCAGAAGAATACTTGACATTTTTTCTGGTGCACAGAGGCACCGTCAAGTGCTCATTTTCAGGTTCAAACTTCAAAAAGACATTGTTTCTAATACTGTCTACCTGAATATTCCTGTATTCACCTCATGTATGAAACTCTCTTCAATCCCCCCTCCCAAAAGAGTCTAGTCTGCTCTGATTGGTCAGTGTTTCCGGGTCTTCCCCACCATCACTGTAGCCGGGGGATGACTGTAACAGAGAATTGCAACATTTTCTACCTTGGAAAATCAATCAATAAAAGCCTCTAAACCAAGATCTTCACAATCGAACATGTTACAGCAGGGATATGATCTCGAAATCAGGCTGAAATTAACAACATTGCCAAACAAGATAACTTGTTTTCCTACATTACATGTAATAGTGTAGGCCACCTTATGTTATACTTGCAATGACATGTCTGAAACAGATGACAATAAAAAGAAATCCGTCATGATCTGACGTCAGATTGTTTTGAAAGTAGAAAAAACAAGTATTCAGAACAGTCTGAAGCCTGAGGTTTTGTGCAGGGATTACTTTTACATACATTTACCTTATTATTTGAAACTTTGGCCATGTTTTATAAGAAAATCCAATGTACAATGTAACATTATATACAGTATATGACAGAAAATAAGAAAAAAAGCATAATAGGTCCCCTTTCAAACTTGTGGTGGGATGCGACATGCAGACTTTGCTTCGTTTTAGGGGGGTTGGGAATCACTGTCGTAAAGTGCCATACCTCCCGCCACTGCAGATGGGTCTGTTGTGTCATGTTATGTTTACTTGACCCTTACAAAGACGTAAACTCCTGGATATCTTATTGTTTAATACTTCTTTATCATATTACATTTGCATTTTGTAATGAAACAGTTCCTGTAGTTATCATTGCAGGATGTGGTACAGACATAAAACGCTGAATAATTTATGTCCGTGATGGTTTTGTGTTTGTCTAAAATCAAATATGCACTGCAAGATTTTTATATAAAATACTCCTGTCTTGTTTGCCTTAATCACACAGTATAGCTGCAATGAACACTTAAAGAATATCCCATAGTTGCTATATTTGATGTCCTGAATTGCCCTTTTCACCCACATTAAATTCCTGAGTCAGTGATAGAGAATACATAAATTGTCCTAAAGAGCAGCAACAGTGTGCCGAAGTGCTAATTCATTTTCTTGGTTACAGTCAGACAAGAAGTTCAATACCTCTGTTGTAACTGTCTTTTAAATATGAAGCTGTATCCACAGGACAGTTACCTTAGCTTAGCATAAAGACTGTGACCAGGAAAAAACAGCTAGCTCGGCTCTGTTCTAAGGCAACAAAATCTTGAAATTTTTGCCCTTTTTGCATTGATTGTTGACTCGGGTTAGCTGTTCTCCATTTAATCTAAGCTAAGGTAACTCTTCCCTGGCTCCAGCATCGTATTTACAGTACAGGCATGAGAGTGAAAACAACGTTGCCACCGTACTCTTGCCAAGAATGAAACTGAAACTGTTTCCATAGTTTAGAAAGCTGGTATCACTGTCAATACCATTTTGCCTCTCGTTTTTTGATATCTTTTGGCATAAAACATCACAAAATGGAAACATGATTAGTACTGTAAGGATGTACAAAATTATTGAATTTCCTGATAAAATGGTCTCGATTCTGTCATGTTTTACGTCATGCTGTTTTTTAGTATCTTGATAGATATCGTATTGTGGACTTTTTATCATGGTGTTATCCTACCATGAGTTTTTGGTATAATTGGACATAAGCAAAACATGGCTTTGAAGTCAAAATGTGTGTGCCTTGTAATTTGAACTGATCTATGTCCTTGTTTTTCAGGATATTGATGAGGAGATCGAAGCAGAGTACAACATTCTCAAAGCTCTTTCTGACCATGCCAACGTTGTCAAATTCTACGGGATGTACTACAAGAAGGACGTGAAATGTGGAGACCAGTTGTGGCTAGTACTGGAGGTAGGAACACTTATAATAATAAAACAAAAGCCCACATACGTTTGCTACAACCCATATACTGTATTTGACTGAGACCTTAAATAGCATTCTTCTGTATACCCTGGCTGAACCGTGCAGACAAAGAGCGTATAAGTGCAGATTAAAGGTCCGGCTGTACATCACACAGCATGTCTCGCCAGGTATATGCAGCGGTGACCAAATCTGCTGGGATTATGTAACAGTTTAAGCCACCCTGGGCAGTCTAGGAGTTTACTTATAGGCCACCTGGGGGATTTGGCCTCAGGCCAACAACATGGGTGTGTTGGGGGTTGAGGTGAGCTCGCGTGACATGGGCACCCTGCTGAGAGCAGCAGAGCAGGGATTTCTGTTTGCAGGGGCTGTTGTAGTGTATTAGTTCATACACCTACCGTAGCAGGTTGGAGCACAGGCCCAAATGTCTCCTGTAGCGGATTTCTGTTGTTTGGATTTTGGGTAGAAAATTCTCAAATGGTTCAAAGGATTGCATGTATTTTTGAGGTTGTTGGTGCACTTGAATTTTTATATGCAAACTGCTCTAGCAAGTTACCATGCTAAACTGGCAACTGAATACAGAATAACCCAGTATTACACAAAGCATCACTGCATTTGGCTTTGAGTCTGGTATGTTGCACCTGATGATGTAGCTATGAATTTGTGAAAGTTCAAGGGGACCTTGCTGCTGCTTTCTGTACATCTGAAAAAGTCTTGCCCCCAGCTACACATTCTCCATCCTTCATATTTCATTGCCTGCTGTAGCCCTTTTCAAATGTCAGCCTCCAGACAAACATGTAATGGAGGTCAACCTCACAGGAGGAAAAGTGTTTGTGGGGTCCGACATGGTGGCAGATGTGGGTTTTCTTTGCCTTTTGATTTTCTGACCATGTCATTTGTGTTCCTGCTTTGATGGCGAATAGTACAAGCAAACATGAGGAGCACTGATAAGACAGGATGCTGGTAGAGTGTCTCAGCTGTGGTCCTAAAGGTCTTTGAATAAGAGTCTTTAAAGAATGTTACTTTGTGTTTTTAGTCATGCTGTTGTCGTGGCTCTCAGGTTGGTTGGTCTACAACTTAGTCCTGACAAAAATATCTCAGCGTCCAACTGTTCCACAGCTATTGCCCTGAAATGTTGTGTAGATAATTGTGGTCCCTAGAGGATGAATCCCAATAACTTCGGCGATGTCCTGACTTATCCTTCAGCTCCACCTTGAGGTTGACATTTTTGGCTCAAAGGTAATTGTCTTGACAGCTATTATAGGAAGGTTTCTTAGACATTCATTTATTTGTGGTGGCCTGACATGATCAAAACATCTGCCACTACACTAGTTTTTCTACTTTTGCGTTCATAGACCCGCAAAAACACACAATGATACAACAGGACACACGCATTTCCATGGAAAAAAAAAGTTATTAGTATGTCACACATAACTAATTCTGTGAGAAACGTGTCATTTGTCTCATCATCATCGGGTCAAAATTTTAATTTCTCTGTAACTACATACTACATACTACTACTACAGTCCCATCAGCCTCAGGTGGTCTTTGTGTTCAGCACCTGCCTAATGTTAGCATGCTAACACGCTAAACTAAATTGGATACTTCCATTAGTACACTTGCACTGCGGAAACTATATACTTACCTGTGTAGTGCGTGTTTTTCATAGGTTGGAGTTGGCTCAAATCAAACAGGGCCATTGCGCACTTACTGGAAATGACAGCCACAAGATTAGGCAGCTTTTCTTCTTCTGCTCGGGGAATTGCAATCAAACATGCATAAACACCAACTGTAACTTACACCCAGAGATCATAAAACTTACGCCACAAAATATAAAATTAAATTCAATGCCTGATGATAAAATTTACTGCTCTTAGCTAGCTAGCAAGCTAACATTAGCATTTGTGATACTTAATTGTTAAAGATTTAACCCAATAAACAAACTGATGGCTTCTCACCAACAACATTATAGTGGTAGTGACATATGTATAACTTACATTTGTACAGTGATTTGGTGGTAATTGTGGTGGTCTTCTCCTCGGCAGCCATTTCACAAGTTTGAAATGTGTTTGCGGTCCTGCCCCTTCCGCTAAGTAGGCAACATAGCGACCATTGAGGGTGAGAGGTAACCAACATTCCACACTCAACTTTTTGACCATTATGAGCACCATCTGGGTACTAACACTGCATGTTGCCATCTACTTCTCAGTGTGAACCCACTTACGCAGCTTAAAATAGCAAATGCAAGTACAGACGTATCCAAAATGAGCCACAACATAAGAAAGCCACCATGGCAAACATTAGCTGCTAAACATAAACATGGTGGTATGCTGATGTTAGCATTTAGCTCAAAGCACAACTGTGCCTGAATATTTAATTTGAATTTGCACCCTTGTTTTTGCAAAGTCATGGAGTTATTAAAACCCTTGAAAGTTTTGGAAAATTCATGAAATTTTGTTGTGTATAATATGAAATCATTTGTTTCAGTAATCTTCTGTGGATAACCTTCCATGTAATGTAACACAACAGCAAATTTATTTTCTGTAGCTGTTGATGTAACGTAGCTCTTATATGCACCGATGGGTGAAGTTTTGTTGTTGCTTTTAAATTTTACTGCACTTTTAGATAGAGCAGTGTTCTTGTAAAAAAAAATCCAGTTCCCCAGCCCAAGCACAGCCCACCTACCCTTACAAAACAACATCTCTATATCCTAGAAACTGATTTGTCAGAATACCAAAAGCATGAAAAGAATGCATCAAACATGGTAAAAAAAACAAATCATATAAAGGATGCACAAAGAGAGGTTTTTATTTGTGAACATCTTAAAATTCTGGTATACCATTTAATTATACAGCCCTCAGTGGATTGTAAATGCATGCATTTTCTTTCAACAAAGGGACTTTCTCCGACCTCATCTTAAAAAGAAAACTCTATCAACAGTGTTCCACATTGTGCTGTTCTTTCTTTCATTATCAGGTCCAGCAGTGCTAGAACACAGTGTCCATATTTCTGTAATCCAAGCTCAGTGGGCTTTGCATCAACAGCAGCAGTGTTATGTTAACCCAGTAGATAGTTTTCACCTCTTCAGCTTGTGTTTCTTTCCCTTGTCATCGCTGTCCTTCCTCCTGACCTTTGCAGAGGACCCTGCAATTACTCAGATATCAAGTACAGTCTAAGATGCTGAATAATCATTATAAGTAAATATAAATATAAATATAATAAATATATTATATAAATATAATATAATATAATATAACTAAATAAAAATGTAATAAGGTATTCATTATTTTGCTTTTTAGTGATTGTTAGTTTTGTATCATGTTGTTTTTATCTGTCAGGACTCATTCCTTCTGACTAAGAAATACAAATCTGGTATTAGGGGAGTTCACTCAGCTTTGCTACTTTGTTTACTCCCTGTTTCCTCTGTGGTTTGCATATCCATTTTCCAAATTTTCCATGCAAAATCTGCAGCCAGCAGTCCAAAGCTGGTGGCTAATCCTGAGGCTGAAATCACTGCCTGACAGTTTAGCTAGTGGCTGTGTGGAGCTGTGTGTGTGTGCATGTGTGTGTGCTCTGAAGTAGATGCACATGGGGTTTTAGCAGTGAAGAGACAGGAAAGCAGGGAGCGAGGGAGCTGGTCATTCACCATGGTTACTGTCCCTCCTTTCTAAACTGTAATTTTCCATCCTTTAGCTCTGCTGAGAGGAGCCTTTCTCTGCCCTGCCTGACAGCAGACCGCTCATTATGAACAGAATACATACAAATTGCATCCTTCACTTTGTTAGCCCCTCATTGGGGTCTGCGAGCTTTTGGCTTTGCCTCTGTAGTGTGCTCCTTTATGATAGCGGATGTGGGCAGAGATGAGCAAGCTTTCATGTATGATGGCCTAATTCTGCTCCCAGAGAGCTCAAACATACTTCAAAGATAGCCATGATAGAGCGACTTTTATTCTCTAATTGGAAATAAAAACCTAATTTGGATGTGCATTTTAATTTGTGAGCTCCCGTGTTTCACCCAAAGAACCTATTAAATGAAGGCCAATGATTAGTGCAACCTTTAAAAGCTCATCTTAAAAATGTATCTCATCTTCCATTATGCAAAAATAAAATACAGTAATGCTGAATTGAAAATGAATTACTCTCTGCCTTTGTTGCATTTTGAGTTGTAACTTAAAATGCTTGCTCACAGAATTTAATTTCAATTTCTTTTACTACTGCTTCATAGTTACTACCATTGAAAATAATGCTAGCAGTGGCAATTATTAGTTAGGGCTGCCACGATTAGTCGACTAATCGATACTAATCGACTATTAAAATAATCGGTGACTATTTTAGTAGTCGACTAATCGGTTTGAGTCATTTTTCATAGAAAAGTACTATAAAAGTACCCCAAAATACTCTTACTGCAGCTTCTTACGTTCAGATATTGGCAGCTTTACACACTCTCCCGTGACAGTGAACTAAAACCCTTTGGCGTGAGTATGAAACAAGACATTAGATGACGTAATTTTGGGGTTTGGGCGAGACAGACCGACATTTTTCAACATTTTAACACATTTTTCGATGAAATGATTAGTCGACTAATCGAAGAAATAATCGACAGATTAGTCGACAATTAAAATAATCGTTAGTTGCAGCCCTATTATTAGTAGGGCTCGAGACATCCTGTCATCCCAGGGACAACAGAAAACATGTATTGGACAAACAAAGATCTTCCCCAGGATGCCATCAGCACAGAAGGATGCAGTAAACTCACTATTGATGCACCAGGGGAAGTGGTGGAGGACATTGGCAGGAGGAGAGCTAGTTAATGTTAGTTGTTTGCAGCTGGTGGCCTGTACTAATGTAACTGAGTTACATTATGATGTGTTCAAGCTCTGTTTAGTCAAAATGGGTATTGGGTGAAGATAAATTATAATGTTCTCATGATGTGCTCATATGTAAGTTTGTAAAATGTAGGGTTTTTTGGGAGAGTCTTGAATAAATACATTCCAGTGAGGACCACTTAAGTCAAAGAAAACTTTGTCTCCATTAGCAGTATTATATTTGGCAGTATGGCTCTGTTCTGGGGCCTCTCTGCCTTCTTAGGCTTACGCAGAAAGCCTAAGGCAGCTCTCTGCCCTCTTAGGCTTACGCAGAAAGCCTAAGGCAGCTCTCTGTCCTTCCACGCGCCTATGTGGAAAGCCTAAGGCTGAGAGAGCACACCTCTCTGCTTTTCCATGCACGTATGTGGAAAGCCTGAGGGGGAGAGAGCAAACCCCTCTGCTCTTCCACGGGGCCTACGTGGAAAGCCTCAAGGCAGTGAGAGCACACCTCTCTGCCCTTTCACATGCAAATGAGGAAAGCCTGAGGCAGAGAGAACAAACTTCCCTGCCCTTCCATGCGCCTACATGGAAGGGCATGAGGCAGGGAGAGCAGCAGCAAAGCTCCCCAGGAACAGAACACAGAGAGCACTAATGACAAACGGAAATGACATTGATATGTCAGACACAACATGAAAAGGAGGAGCTGGGGTGGCAAAGTTGCAGGCAGGTTGCAAAGTGGCTTGCAGAGGAAGCAGCAACAGAAACAGCCAGAACAGCTTAAATAGAGCTCCCTGAATGAGATTCACCAATTGGTTGCAAAGAAAGGAATCATGTGATTTATCAGCGGACTCCCTTCCATCAATCAGCTGCTCCATCAGTTGATTGGGCTGTTTGAGATCAGCTGATGTAGCTGGGATGTGAGCTGAGCTTGACATTATGTCCTGCCTGAACTAATGCTATGCTCAATTTGTTTGAAGAAGAAATTTGTTGATGTTTTCACAGCAGCGTAAAATTGATACTAGAAAGGGAATTATGATATATCACATAGTTCCCAACTGGTGGGTCCCGGTCCAAAAGTGTGTCCCATGTCCATTCTGAATGGAATGCAAGTGACTTGCAAAGGTGTCAACTTTGTAAAAAACACACTTGATTTTGAAGTACACTGAATGAACAGAGCTTTTACTTTGAAGTGCTGTTCCCTGCTGTAGAGTGAGTGTCTAATGAACAGCTATTTGACAGAGACAACAAACTAGCTCAACGACATGACCAAACACAAGTATGCGGCTGAATACATCGGACTGTCTGGACCTTGAACAAATGACTAAGGAGAAATCAGGACTCCATGGCTGGACCAGTTGGGAATCACTGATGATATTATGTATAGTACAAACACATTCATTTATCTGTACTGGCCTGCAACGATTAAAATATCTGCTGCCACAAAGCTGGGCCAATCAATAGGAGTGCTGTTGCAATAAATTTACAGTTTGTTCAATATTTGCTCCACACTCTTTGAGTGCAAAGTGTAGTCTGTTCACAGACAGAGCAGCAGAACACTGGGCGCAGTGAAAGTGAAACTTAGCCATTCATTGCGCTAGGTCTAAAAGTTTGCTCTCAGTCACAAACAGCTGCTCCTGTTATCCCTCTATCTGATCAGCTCTGATTGAATTGACTTATAAATTATTCGCCCCGCAACTCAAAACTGCTGGGGAAAGCAACAAGAGTTCCACTTGCGCTGCGTTCACGGACCCGCAAAAAAGAAGTAAAAAGGAGAAACAGATAGGCTTTTGTAACTGATATCTATTTTTTTTTTTTTTTTTTCATGCCAAAGACCATTATAGAAATGGTTGTTTCATAAATGTCTGTTATTGAATTTGTGCTCATTCAAAGGTAATATAATGAAGGGTAGAACTGGCTATCAGCTATTGACAAAATTGTTATTTTAAACATCAGTATTGGCCAGGATTTCACAATCGGTACATAACTAGTTATTTAAGAGTATGTACTAAAAGAGTACGTAGTAAAAAAGCTAGTGTTTATATTTGGCCATAAGGGACTGATCTCTGCTGTGAAACATTGCTTTTGTGATGACTTAAATGACTTCACAGAACACATATCTCATCTTTTTTAACATGTTATCAGACCTCCCCAAAAAGCATTACTTTTGCTTTTTGCAAGAACATGAGTTGATTCAGAATTGTGACAAGGGAACGTTTAGATCTTTTATACTCTGTGCAGTTTTATCCTCACGGCAAACCAATACTCTTCCAAACTGTAAGGGGCAGTGTATCGAAAAATCACATGTACAGCATAGTTCTCCATTTCCTCTGCCCAGTCAAGAAAAGTCAGATGTGCACGGACATACTAAACATGAAAATATGGCATCAGTTTAGCAGTGTATCTCCTCATAAATCTATGACTCAGAGATATAGAGATAGCAGCAACTGTCAACTCTGATGAGTTAAGAGAAGGTTATATACAGGAAGACATTCTGCAAATATTAAAAAATTAATGGGCTCAGTTCTCACTAGGAAATGGAAGATGTAACTGGGAATGAAGGGCTTTTATCAGGACCAAACTTTCATTGGCATCCTAAAGAGTTTCAGTTTCCCTGCAGAGATGGAAGAACTTGTCTCTGTAGCACTACATTAAACATGCCTTTATGGTAGAGTGGCTGAAAAGAATCATTCCTGAATAACAAGCCATATGACAGCTGAGTTTGTCAAACAGCACTTAAAGAAGAATTTAATGGTGGTAGAGTAGAAGCATTGCCATTTGGGGACTGGTCAAGGCTGAGAAAACGATGAATGAAGCAAAGAGCTCAAAGAAAGCAAATGCACATCCAAGTTTGGATACAGATTTACCTTTCAGCATGTTAATAACTGAAGCACAAAGCCAAGATAATACTGGACAGGGGACTGATTTTCCTTGAGTAGCCCAGCCCACAGGAGGACTTGAATCCACCAAACTCTCTGTATGACAGAGCTTGAGAAGATCTGAATGGTGAAATGAAAAGAAAACACAGACATTGATTTTTTTTTATTTTTTTTTATTTACCCTTTTGCTCATCCTCTCTTGTACCACATTGCTTTTTTTTTGTTCGTCACCCTCTGGAAAAACAGCCTCTGAGGACTTCATTTACCCCCATTAGTCTCTGTCCTGACGCGTCCTGCCCTCACGCCCTAACCTCTACAGTCATTAATTGACAATGAGGTTTAAAATGTTATTCCTTGTTTGGACTTCAATAAACTGTGCCAGAAAGTAGACACCTCTGCTATTATGCCCGTGTAAACGATAAGGCCACAGTAACAATAGAGTGTTTTTCTCTGGAGACGACCCAGCGTGTAACACACCCGGGAACACACGTGATCCTTCAGTGCTGCAGACCTGATGCAACTCCACATGTCCAATAATCTGCAAAAAGATAAGAAATACAATATAAATTTATTTTTGTAAGGAACTGTAAATCAAAGATAGTTGACCAAAAAGTCAGCACCTGTGTGTTTAAATGGCCGCTGTGTTCTTTCCTCACTGAGTCAGGGGGCAGCCCCGTCCGTTTCATCTTTACGTTTGATTCATCCACTTCTTTTACACGTCTTTGATCTACTACTTTCATTTACATGACCAAACAAGCACCTGACCTCATTTGTAATGGAGAATATCCCACTCAGTATTCAGTGTATTCAGTGTTTTTCTTTGAAAATTGACAGTTCTGTTGAAACTCATGTGACATTTAAGATGAAGATTCCAGACATAGATCATAAGAGACCTTTTATATAAATAGTTTCTCATCAGAGTGTAAGCAAATCTGTGGTGGAAAATGCTAATTAGGACGTCCTATAATTTATTTTAGTAATAATAGAGTTATAAGTCTAATTGTTGCAGTGTATAGTGGGTTTTTGATGTTACCTAATAGTATGGGAGTGGCAACAAGTGAAATTGGCATTGGCCTTTTAAGTGATGGTAGCTGGCAATAAGAACAAAATATTAAAGTAAAATCAGTAGAAAATTTTCAGTTTCAGAGACTTTGTTTTAGTTTTCAGAAAAGACTACAGAGTAATTCCCCCTGGCGTGAACTTGTGTGCATCTCTTGCGTAAATTAATATTCATCAGTTTTCATTCAGTCATTTATTGAATTCATACCCCTGTGCACAACAGAAAAATTCCTTAATTTTCCTTGAAAACTGTTCGTGAGGAATGGGAATCATGCTTTCTAGAATGTCTGATTTTGCTTAAGTATTTCTTTCTCTTAATGTAGTACTCTTCTCGACGAGGCATGAGCAGCTCTTTTCCATGTCACAACAGTGTCATTTGGTGTAGCTGTGTTGTACACATTTGGAGTCGTTAGGCTTATACATGCTGCAAGGTGCGAGAAACAGGTTGTGATAACAGAAAGGGAAAAAAAGGTGTGAAAAAATGTCATAAATTGGCAGAAATACATGAGAATTGTAACCCTGGGGGAGTTGGCAAGTATGCATGGAAGAGGGAGGATAGCAGGCATAGTGCTGTGTAGCTTGGTTGGAACTACTTTGTTCATTTCCCCTTTACAAAACCAGGTCTTCAGCGTACGTACAGAACAGACAGCCAGTGGACCATGAGGAGATGAAGTGTATTTAATTAACATGACTGACTGCACCTTCAATGGATTGAGCTATTTTCTAATAAGCAGTTTTATGTATCCCTGCTGACTTTTACAATCACCAGCATAGTTTAATGGCACCATTCAATGTGTTGGGGATTACTGTTTTCTTTTGTCTTTGTCACAATTGTGGAGAAGTTGCAGAAAAGAACCCTCAAACCAGTTGTGTTTAGATATCTGTACCCAAAGGTTGGGAAATCTGGTTTAATCTGTGCAAGATTTAATCCAGGTCTGAAGTTTCGTATGTCGTTTCCACTCTGCAGAGGTTTGAGTCTTCACCACATCTCAAATAATTAATGTTCATGTCGAGCATCACTTTCTGGAAGTGGGCAGTGTGGCTAAGGTGAGAGCGCTAACGTTTAGCTGTGCTAAATCTAGGGCACTGGACCTCTCATTAATATGGATTTGTCTGTCTGCCCCGTGTAATTTAATGATGACAGGTGATATGGCAGCCGTGATGTGGACTGACGTCAAGCGCAGCTCATTGTCAGAGCGCTGTGCTGTCTGTGAAAGCCTCGGTGGTATTCTTCGCTTAACTGCAGTTTGTCTGCACGTCTGATAGCAGAGAGAAGGAGTGATTAAGCTCCCCATGTGGCAGCTGAGATACATACCATCCATCCTGCAACAGCTCTCTGGGCTCCTGATGGATAGGTAGGTTGATAGGCAGATAGAAAACAGACACGAGGCACG
Organism: Epinephelus moara; assembly: GCF_006386435.1. Taxonomy (NCBI): domain Eukaryota; kingdom Metazoa; phylum Chordata; class Actinopteri; order Perciformes; family Serranidae; genus Epinephelus; species Epinephelus moara. The sequence goes on from NC_065516.1 coordinate 12,766,018, forward strand.
GTGTTGAAAACTTATGCCATTGCTTAGTCAAGGTCAAAGACTTACTTCACTCTCAGCATAGTGCATGGAAGGATTACTGAATTGGTCTATGGGGCACAGGCCCCTGGGCTCCATGAGCACCTGGGCCCCAATTTGAAGTGGCTGTTGACATTGCTAGGTGAAAAGTCAATCAAACGACTACTGAAAGACAGAAGGGCCACAAAGAGATGGAAAATAACTAGGAAGAGGCACATAATGTATTCCAACAGGAACACAATGACTACAAGCGGATGCAATACAACCAAAAAGACACATGAAACTACTACAAAGAGGAACAAAATCATTACAAGAGACACAAAACAACTGTTAACAGACTTAAAACTGCCACAAAGAGACTCAAAACTGCTACAAAGAGGAATAAAAATGATTACAAAATGACTCGAAAAAGACAGAAAATTACCACTAAGAGATACAAAACAACTACAAAGAGGAATAAAAATGACTACAAACAACACAAAATACTACAAAAACACACAAAATTACTACAAAGAGACTCAAAACTACTACAAAGAGGAACAAAATGGCTACAAAGAGACACACAACTACTACAAAGATGAACAAAATGATTACAAATAAATACAAAACTACTACAAAGAGACACGAAACTACTATAAAGAGCCTCAAAGTGACTACAGAGAGACACCAAACTCATACAAGGACAACAAGGAGACAGAAAATGACAACAAAGACGGACAAAATGACTACAAAGAGATATAAAACGACTACAGAGGAACAAAATTATTACAAACTAGAAAAGCACTCAGAGAGTGCAGACCTCCGACAAGTAGGTGATATCCCCTCCCCCTCTGCATCAGATTTTGCAGCCTGCATCGCAATTAGGTTATTTGCATCACTAGCATTATTAGGTTATATATGCCTTCATGGAGACACTGTGGTGTATTTATTTCATTTTTATTTTGTACCAACACAGAATATAATATGTTTTTTTGTATTTTTCACTTTCTTTTTTTCCAACACAGAACATTAATTTCAACTTTAGAATTACAACAATATTTAGCAAGTAGAACAAGACGTGCTTTCCGTCCACCAGATGGCGCTATTTTCACCGTCTTTAGAAATTGGAATTGCTGCTGAGGCTGTCAGACGATAGACTTTATTTATTATTTTATCCACTTTACTTCAACCAATCACCACCAAAATTTCATCATCTGTTCATTGTCCCATTATCCACATTTCCTAAAAAATTTCATCAAAATCTGTCCATAACTTTTTGAGTTATTTTGCAGACAAACAGACCAACGCTGGCAAAAACATAACCTTCTTGGTGGAGGTAACAAATTAAAAACTACTACAAAGAAGAACAAAATGACTACAAAGAGGAACAAATAACTACAAAGATACACAAAACAAATACAAAGAGGAACAAAATGACAACAAAGAGACGTGAAACAACTTCAAAGACACAAATTCAAGAGACAAGAGATTCAAAGTGACTACAAAGAGAAAACAAATTCACGAAAAAAAATAAAATAAATGCATTGTCTGTCATTTTGTTGTCATTTGTTTCTCTTTTAATCTGTTTGTCTTGCTATTATATAGATGGGGGCCTTTTTCATGTTTGTGCATGTAAAAGAGGTTTGTTGTCTCATAATCTGCCCATGATCTAAAAACAAATTTGATATAACTATTTTATTTATTAGGCAAAAATGGCAAATATTTGCTAATTCCAGCCTCTCAAATGTGAAGATTTCTGCTGTCATCATTTTTTTTTATCATTGTGAATGAAATATTTGATGTTGTTTGTTTGGGGAAAACTAGCAATTTGAGGATGTCACATTGTGCTCTGAGAAACTAAGACTGATTTTCTGATGGTTTATAGACTCAACAGCCAGCTAACTGAATAATCAGTAACGACACTAACATGTATTTCCATTCGTAAAATCAACTAAATGAATGTTTTGTCCTTTAAAAAGTGCACACTGTAAGTTGTAAGTGGATGAAGCAATTTATAGCTTCCTGTGGTTAGCTCAATTAGCTGCATAGAAACACTTTGGCAAAATATGTGCAAAAGCAATCAGGCCCTGTTGGTGGAAGTATAATGAAATGACAAAATGGGTCCCTATTTGGAGATTTGGGCACACAGCCACATACGCTATGTCTGTGTTATGATGCTACCATTGTACCAGTCAGCACTTTTTTCCCTGAGGATTGCAGTTGGAGATAATCAGAGAGCCACAATACATAATTTTCTATCTAATGCCATTATGCAACGTTTTTGTCAAAATGTACCATAGGTAACATCCTATTTCCCTGACCATTTTAGAGTAATACATCTTGCACTATAAGCCCCATGCTGTGCTGTGGTGTACAGTACCCCATCATTCTGAGTGTGAATTGAAAAATCCTATAGTTGTGTTTATGCTGTGGTGTATAAGTTAATTATTAGTAACCTTTTCTGATATGTACTGCACAATCTCTTTAATACGATCACTGCAGGGGACTGATTCTTATTCTAGATAACTACACACCCCTGCACGTCTATTGCCTAATTAAGCTTTCAGTACAAAATGGCAGGAAATTAGTGTAATTATACAAGAAAGATATGATGAAAATTTCCTGTCTTATGTTTTTGCATGGACTAAAGATGTGAGTTGAAATGCAAAATATTCACAAGTCATAACAGATGGTAAAAGAGGCGTTTGTATATTTCATGCATCTGTAGATGATATCTTTCACCACACAGAGTGACAGGGTCTGTGTTTACAAACAGCGTTCATATGCAGAATCTACAATTTCTGTTCACTTGCAGCCCCCCCGGCACGGTGACTGACATCTCAGAGAGCTTTTTATTTTTCGTACACCTCTGGCATCTCCCAAAGAAGGGCCCAAATTAAGGGTTATTATTGTTGCCAAGGCAACCTACTGGGTAATTTTCTGTAATTTTCCAAGAGGGATTGCTATTGATGGAGTCCATATCTAGATGCAGTATACCTTAAGAAAACACATATAAACACATGAAATGAAATGGTTTTTGCTGTGCGAAGGAGGTGCTGATTTTAATCTTGGTACTTTCTGTTTCCAGTGTGAAATGTCTCATAAATGGTGTGTAATTCCTTATATAAATGTTGGCATTGTCTGAAAGCAAAAGATGTACTTCATTTGAAGATGATTTAATGCATGTTTAATATTTACCCTGCTTAGTCATCACAGCGTAGATTAAAGCCTGCACACAAACTGTACATTCTCCTCATGGGCACGATTTTCACCTCTCGCTAAGCTGCCTCAGAAAGATAAGCTGCTAAAGATTGACAGAATTACTCCCAGCATCTCTTTTCTCACTGTGAAATCTTGTGATCAAAACATTTTATCCTCTGCTGTTTCTCCGTGTGAAATTCTGAATATCTCAGATGCCCCAGATTTCAGCATATTGTATAAGCCCAGCTATAAGTGCTGACTCATGTTGAGTTTTTGCTCATTATTCTCTTTCCTTTGTGGGTTTTTTTTGTTGCAGCTCTGCAATGGTGGCTCTGTGACAGATCTGGCTAAAGGCATGCTGAAGAGGGGAGACAGAATGGATGAAGCCATTATTGCCTACATCTTGCATGAGGCCCTCATGGTAAGTCTGGCCTTTTGAATGTGCACAAGGAGAGACAATGCTGTACTGTAGGGTTCAATAGAGCAACCTCCCACTGAATACATCACCTCAATGAAAAGAGCTTAAAACGGGATAATTTTGAAGGCAGGTGCTTGTCAGAAAAAGCTGTTAACCTCTTTTTTTCACAGGGTCTCCAGCACCTGCACGTCAACAAGACCATCCACCGTGACGTCAAAGGCAATAACATCCTGCTAACGACACATGGAGGGGTCAAACTCGTGGATTTTGGTATGCACTCTATTTCTTTTTAAAGCTTTAAAGAGGACCTATTAAGCTCATTTTCAGGTTCCTGCTCTAGGTAGGGTTGCGTGATTATGGCCAAAATGATAACCAGTATTATTTTGATCAATATTAAGATCATTATTCTCACAATTCTATATTGTTTTAAGGTCAAACTATTTTTTATTGCACTTTCACATTTAAATAAACAAAGCACTGCTTTCACTTTCATGTTGTGTTACATTCATAATTGCACTAATTTTACACAAACGGTTTTAACAAACGGTATGAGCAGAGCACACATTTTAAACATTACTTTTGCTGTCCATTATGTTCATTTAATTGTGGGAAACCAAATTGTGATTGTAATTAATATTCGTTTAAGTGTGCATCCTAAACTTAAGGCTTCTGGCAGTCATGAAATTCCTGGAAAAGTTATGAAATTAGAGAAACTATTTCCCAGGTCTTAAAATGGTTTGCATTGTAGAGAATGTTTTGGAAAAGTGTAAATATACATTGTTTTAGCTATTGTTTAGAATATATTCATGAAAATCCCAAAATATGTCTGAGGCTAATGCGAAATATGTTCCTTGTAATACTGATTTAAAATACTGCTCTACATGACCGTTGAAATGTCAGTAGTATCATGTGATGTACATTGCAGAGTGTGGAAACCTCATCTGAGCCCCATCAGAACCCAAAGGTTCAGGCCGGGTTCGGATAACAAATCAGAAATTTTGCTCGGGTTCGGTTCAGGTTCGGCCCACTTGACATGCTGCTGTGTTGTGCTATGGCCTATTCAAGTACTGGAATTTTTTATTTACGTGCTGCTGTGCGTGTGGCGTGTTTGACTGTGTGTAACAGCAGCCTTTCGATGGTCATTTACACACTGTCCATATGTGATCATGGTAAACAGACACGCTGTAACCATGATGACAATAACTATGTCAGAAAAAATCAGAAAGGCTGTCGGGCTTGGTTATAACTGTCTCGGACTTGGGTCGAGTTCGGTCAGGAAAATGTGGCCGTGACGTATGCAGCTAGTTGGGGGTGAAAATGTCAAATGATCGAGTAAAGTTAGCAAGCGCTAGCAGTTTGTTTATTCCTGGGATATGCATGTCTAATAATGCATGGCTTTTGAACAACAAATATAACACACATCTCAAGATTGTGACAGACCCTAGCCGTGCTGGATGTAAGTTCTGTACCAGCGTTGACAGCATGAGGGAAGAAGCTCTGGTCAGCCATGCTAAAGGGAAAATGCAGCAAGACAACCAAAAGGCCACTCACCAGACTGCTGGCATCTGCACAAATTCCAGGCCTGCTGTAACTAGACCAGATAACTTTATTGCTTCTTCCAGTATGGCAAGCATCAGTATAGCTGTGCAACAACTTCAGCCTATGCTCAATAAATCCATTGCCTTATACAATGATCTGCCTACCTTTTTTAAACTACCTAAATAAAGCCATGGAAATTGGGTAAAACATGACGGAAGAGGCATTGAAAGGTTTGAAAATGTATTAGTAAAAATGTGTGGGAACCCTGACACCTGTATTTTGGGTGTCTACTATGAACATGTTTACATGTTTTGATGTACAAAAAACACATTGTTATTCTCATATTGTCTGTGCTGGAACATCTGTATTTACCCTCTGTCTGAGACACTCTGTTTTAGCGCCTGTCTCTTTAAAGCCAGTCTGCTCTGATTGGTCAGTGTTTTCGGGTCTGCACTGTCATTGCAAGCTTCTAAATCAAATCATGTTTCAGCAGGAATAATGTCCAAAACGGGAGAAATTAAAAACCTTGGCAACCAAGATTACATGTACATTAGCATGTAGCTACATGTAGCAGTGTTCTTGCAGCCGGGGAATGACTGTGACAGAATATAGCCGTACTTTCTCCCACAAGAAATCACCAATAAAAGCTGCTTAAGCAAGTCATCACAACCTGACATGTTCCAGCCATAAAACTATCCCAAATCGGGTAAGAACAACATCGTCAACCAAGATTACATATTTCCTTGAGGTTAGCATGTAGCTAGGTGTAGCAGTGTGTGTAAACACTTAAAGCAACATGCCTGGAGCAGATGTCCATATAAAGAAATCTTTTGAAAGTAGAAAAAATGTTAGAAACAGAATATTCAGAACGGTCTGAGGCCTGAAGTTTTTGCTTACAGGTATTACTTTTACATACATTTACCTCATTATTTGAAATTTCGGCCATGTTTAATATGAATATCTGACATTATAACATTAAATACATGACAGAAAATAAGGAAAAACACAAAAGGTCCCCTGTGACACCATGTCTTTTTTGCACTATCCTCTTCTAATCAGGGAAAATCATGTTATGGCTCTATTTAACAGAAGAGGGTCAAATCCATTACCTTCAACCGCCTGCCAAATAAATTGTGCCACTAATTAGTTTCCTTGAGAGGCTGGAATAGGTTTACACAACCCGACAAGGTGGCAGACGATTATACTTTTCCATTACTGCCTACGTTTTACATTCTCCAGCAGACAGCAGCGGACATTGTTGTTATTCACTCTGTGTTTGCACTGATTTGCTTTTGGGTTTTCTTAACCAAATGAGTCGCTCCGAGCAGCACAACCATAGTTCTTGGATTGAAGACTCACTATGGGCAAAGTGATTCTGACTACTTCCAGGGGATGACTCACCCCTGTTTTCTGCAGGGGCTGAAAAAACAGCTGCCTGTTTTTATTACAAATAAAATCCCCACTGAACATGTATGTAGGTTTGCATTAAGCCTGCTAATTGTGGGCTTCTCTTAAAAGCCTTTTCCAACCATGAAGCACAAAGTGCACTGCTCTTACATAAGGAGGGGAAGGAGGGGTAATAATGGAATCACTTAATATGTGAATGTGAAGTAGCTAATATGAAGCAGGGCCATCCACTGCCTTCAGAGCAGCTTCTTCGTCCTCACGAGGCTGCCAGAGATTCTCGACAGCTGTTTATTGCACTAGTTTTTGAAGAAGAAGAGGTTAGAGATGTCATTTAAACTGTGCTTTCCAAAATGTCTCATAAATTTTAAGTGATGTCTACATCTGGCGATAAGAGCTTCATTCTATGTTCTGATATATTTGAATCTTTTTTTTAACAGATTTGAATGACACAGAAAGTTGAAAAAATTAAGGTAACTTCATTTTAAGTTAAATTAATCAACTGAAAGTTAAGTTCCCAACCATATTTCATCTGAGCTCACCTGATCTGTTTCCTCTGCTCTTCATTATCAACGCGTTTTTTTAATGCTCTGAGCAATAACGCACAGCACATCTTCTTTGTAGCATCCATGTTATGTCCGCATTACAACTTATAGCTCCTGAACACACTGAAGTTAGAAAAATGACCACCATAGGAGCATGTGAATGAGTCTGATATACATTAACAGCAAGTGGGCAAGTGGAAAAGTTGGGAATTCATTAACACTCTAAAAAGTTGTTCAAAAAGATTTGTTTGTCCTTTTTCACCCATTACTAAACCAAACCCTGGCTCTGTTTTATTGCATTTAACGTTGAATTTCATTTTTTTTTATTTTATTTTTTTATCATTTAACTGTATGCTTCCATTCAATATGCTCCCAACTGAATGTTGGATCAAAAAACTCATCATTATTTGAACCATGCCCCCTGGTTATTCAGCTGAGATTGTAGTTTTTCACAACATTTGGTTGTTCTCTTAATTTTGCTGCTTTACACTGAAAATCAACCATATCAACATCAAATACTAAATCACACAATGAATTCTGTGTATTGTTACATCCCAAGTGCGCATATTTAAACCTATACAACAAATGTCAACATTGGTTCAAACACAGCATCTCACGGTGACTTTTAACAGCTATTTGCCACAAAAGAAATAGCGGACAAAGTACTAACATTTTTATAGTTAATATGTACAGTGACAAAAAGTTATGTTCCAGTTGTAACAGTCTATTAGCTGCTGAAGGTTGATAAATCCAAAATTAGTCAAGGTTCTTTAAGTGCTGGAAAAGTGTCATCTCTTCTGCTGTTTAATTTCAAAATGTCATTGAAATTAGTTAGTTCCTAATTGTCTGCTTTTACTCATGAAATTATTATAAATCTATGATATAAACTGAATGGATGTGGCATTTTAGAATTAAATTACTCAAACTGCAAAAAATGGAACATGCCAAAGATAAGAAAAGAGACAGAGAGAGGTTATGAGAGTAGAGAGAGCAGCTCCATCAACTTGAGCAGAAATTTGCCAACATTTTTCAACAGAAAGTGAAGGCATCATACAGTATGTCGTTGCGTATGGACAGTTAGTGGTTTTGGAGAGCTGCTACATCACAGGATTGATCTGCAGCCTTGTGTGTCCCTCTACAGCCACTTGAGCTGCCAAAAGTTTCCTTGAAAAAGACACTGAACTGGTGATACATTATAAGTCCCTCTTGATAAGAAAACTTAAATCGATCTACATTAGGGTTAAATAGTAATTGAAAATGAAGATAGATATATATATATATATATATATATATATATATAAAGATATATATAATTGTCTTGTGTTCCTGAGTTACATATAGTTTCTGAGCTAACACATTGTATAGCTTTTAGGTCAAGTATGTTAACATACAGTTACACACACAATTGTGCACAAACACATCATACAAATCTAAATAATTGATGTAACTAACGCTCACTGAACCAGTGGAAAGCTAACGCAGCAGTGATGTGGAGAAAGAATGGACTTCACCCACACACATCTAATATAGCTCCAAGGTTAGCTTGTTAGTTTGTCAGCAAATTCAAATTTCCAACCTTAAACAATATTCAGCAATGCAAATGATTATGAGTATGAATGTGTATATATGTAAGTCATATATCTATAGATATACATATCTAAATGTGCCTGAAACAGGACCTGCCTACCTCTTAATGTTACTAGTTTTGTTACAAATAAAAGAAAATCTTGTTAAAAGGAATTATGTTGTAGAACAAGTAAAATCTTTCACTGTCATTACAGTTGCAGTTACAGTACATCATTAATGTCTAACAGAAGATATTGCATATATGAGAAGATTTATTTAAAGTTATTACAATCAAGGCGTCCCAAACAACTACCCATTTTGTTGTGATAAAGAGATTTTGTTTGCTGTAGAACATCTTATCCAGTGTTTGTTCCTCTGGCTAAACTTGTAATGAATCTCCAAGATAGGAAGGGTACAGTATCTGAGGAAGTGTGCCTGAGAAGAAGTATATAACATAAAAACATTGCCAAGTTTAAACTCTCAGTTGTTTGGGGAAACACTCCTGAAAGCCAGATAGGAAGCGATTACATTTAAAGTTGTAACATTATCACTAATAAACAATTGCTGCATTTATTTTGTGCCCTAAGAGTCATTGCTGTAAAGCAATCAGACCATCAACCACAACCAAGTTTCATCTTAAATATTAGCATAATCACTGTTATCTGCTCCTTTCTTTATCATAACAAATGCATGCTAGGAGAGGGTGTGAAAAAGGAAACATTATCTTTGTGGAAGGAAACAGCTGGGTTTATCATGAAATATGAACATAATGCTGAATGCTAAACTGTGGACTTAGCACCATTAAAGATAAGGCAGAGGTAGGAATAGAGGCTCATTTTGGAGTGGAGAAATAGACGGCCAAAGCAGCACAGCAAAATTTGGTACAGACATCCATGTACCCCAGAGGACAAATTCTGTGGACTTTAGGAATCCCCTGACTTAATATGGCACCACCCTGACACCCAGTTTGACCGTTATCACTCTATTAAACAGACGTTAGTAGTGATTAACTGCATTATAGATATATGGTAAAAGGTCCCTGCTAAACTGAATAGCATGTTTAGAATGCTGTTATTGACTGTTAAACGGCAGTGTTTGTTGTTGTGTGGCGACATGTATATGAGCTGACTTTGTCTTCAGGAGGTTTAGGGAATGGTCGATATGGTGACATAGGCGAAACAGCTGCCAAGCTGCAGACCACTGTTTGAGACCAACAGACAACACTGGTTGTACTTTAGTGAGACATAGAGGGTTTTCCAGTGACTTTTGTGCTGCTGAAGGTGGGTGTTTTAAACCAAAACAAGATCAAAACCAAGTGGTCATCGTGCCTAAACCTGTTACATGCCTAACATGTTAACCACAGCGTTGTTGAAAAGTAAAGTTTTGCCAGTGGCTGTTAAGTACGCTGATAATGGCATTGTGAACATGCTAGTCAGTGTAGCAGGAGCCTTCTAACCTACATCTATAAAGCTGACAACCACTAACCCCTACTCAATAGAGTGATAACATTTGAAATGGTTGACGATGACGTTCACGTTTGTGCCATTAAGTAAAATGTCCCTGCAACTACTGGATCGATCATGACATTTGGTACAGACATTTGTGTTCCCCACAGGATTAATTGTAATAATTTAAGTGACATTATAGTTTTCCTTTAAATGCTATCAACAGGTCAAAACTTGAATTTGTCCAATACTGTGGTTTATCACCAAATATCTGCGACATTCAGCCTCAGCTGTGCTTAGTGTTTATTGCTAATTAACAAATGTTAGCATGCTAACAAGCTAAACTAAAATGATGAACAAGATAAGTATCATACCTGCTGAACATCAGCATGCCAATTTCAAAACCATCTGGCCATTGGTCCGAGGATGATAAAACCTCTGGTGCAATGGCTAGTATTTTGAGAGATCTGTCTGTAGCCAAGAAAACCACGCTCATTGTTCACAGTCCAATTAGCAACTTGAGACGGGTCCAGAGAACATTTCGGCTAATCTCGATCAAGTAGATATCTGCATATGAATGCAGACGCATTTGAAAAAAGCTAATAAAAAGCTAAATCGCCATCAGACAGTAGCCAGTGAGTTCAGAGATTTTATTTTGGCCAGTGCTTTTTTGCTCTTCACACTGTTTACCTGCAGGCATCCAAAATCCGTTCAAACATGACTAGTCAGTATTACGAGGACTACAAACAGAAACCAGAATGCTTCTGACACCAACGTCTTGTCCAGCTTCCTGTAGATTCTGCAGACATATAGAGAGATAACTTTTTATAGAGATTATCAGCAGGTTAGTACTGTCATTGTGAGCATGTGGACATTAGCATTTAGCTCAAAAATAAGTAAGATAAGGGCTGGACTTTGGGTTGAAAGTTTGAGAAATCAGGCATGCAACACACAGTATGTGACTTACTCTTTCTCTAACAGTAAGTGAATGTCATGTCATCCACCTGAGACTTAAGTGGCAGCGAACAGATAAGATATGGAGCCATGTCCTGTTATCAACTCTCAATTAAGTCTTTGCCAACTGAAGAATTTGGCAGCATCCACAGACAGTGACAGATAGTGGGATCTCTCCCAGGCCGTGTACAGGGCAGGCCCAAAAATGACTGTAACATCTTTTGTTTGAGCTTGTTTGCAAGCCTTTAACATCGCTGACAGTTTAAATTTCTATCAGATATTGGTAGGTTATGACGCCATCGGGAAAAGGAAAAAAAAAAAACTGGAGCAGCAGTTTTGAAATAGCCCCGCGTGTGTAAAAACTTGCAGAGTGACGAAAACGGAGAAGAAAAGAAGCCGACTCGTGCTTGTCTCGGCGGAGCTACACGCAGGCACTGCGTCACGCTGGGATTAATGGTTTTTCATGTGGAGGGGTGCACGCTACACTAAGCAGCTGAAGAGATAAAGCCCCCGCAGTGACTCATCACCAGCAGAGAAACAAAATAGCAAAGAGATGGACCCAAAAAAAGCAGCGGAAGAATGAGAGGAGCTGTTCGTTCATGGGCCTCTCATGAATATTCTAATTGACAGCGTTATCTCTGTGATGATTATTAAGTGTGGCCCACCAGGCTCCACTCTGGGCTAATGTAGTGGAAAGAGAGGGGCTGTGAGGACTTTAATAGGGGGCTCTTTGTGTTTTTGTATCCTCATACACTCATATAGCTTATGTATATTGTAGCAGACGTGTGTGTCTGATCGGACGATGGTTTGTTCGCACTAATGTGGGCTGAAGTGCTGCAGTGTAGTGGTTTGGTGCGAGCGTGAGCGTATCCCTGTGTGTGATGTGTGTCAGCTTTTTGGCATATATCCCCTCTTGCACATGTTTCTAATCCTTGTCGATGTTTGCCACAGAACTGCTTTCCTCTGCATTGCTCATCCCGTTCCCCTGGCTTTAACCCACCAGCAGCAACAGAACAGCAGCATATTACTCTACTGTACCGACAGTAATGAAGTCGTCAGATAACGGGTGCACAGAATGAGCTTTTACAGGAAACAACTGCTGATGCTGTTACAAATACATTTATGTTGTGTAATGTCATGTTCTGAACAGACACATTTCGACATCATGGGTATTTTGTCGGTACATTTTCAGAAATTACCCCTTCATGTCCTCAAAGCTTTGATGCTGCGAGCCTGACTGCTAAAACATGTTCTGCAGAGAATCAAATTTTGCAGATGCTGTGTGATTCAGATCAAAATAATGCACGAGACGCTGTGTAAGACGACGACGACGATGTTTTGCAACAGCATGTCGTGCATCAGTAGATCACCTTTTGTTTGTCGGTAGCCGCTATTGTCTCGAGGCTCTGCTTTTGTCCTGTTTGCTGCTTCAGCTGAGCCAGCCCTGGGATACATTACAGTGTGGCGTAACACTGATTTGTCTGGACTGGACTGAAGTCACGATTGTGGGTCAGCATGTTCCTTGTCAGGCTTTGTACCGCACATTAATACACATGCCCTCTGTGTTTCTCTGCAGGCTCATATTTTCTGAATTTAGCCATGTCTGACTCGTTTGTTTCAACATGACCTCGTCCTATTTTTATGCGTGTAGAATAAGCTAATATAAGTGAATAACTCACTTAGATACATAATGTTTTGCTCTGAGAGACAGTGAAACGATTCCAGCTGCCAAAGCCTGTTTACAGCTGAATTGTATTCAAATGTTGTTCTTGAAATGCCCGGCAAAATCACCTGCAGTCACATAAGAATTTGAAATTCAAAGCAATCTATCATTCGAAGGGAAAAACATTGCAGCTTGATGGCTGTGTGTGCATGCCTGTGTTTTGCTTTTCCTCCTTGTCACTATAGTGACAGCTCTATCAGTGGGATACGAGAAAGCACTGAGATCCATTCAGCCCTATATCTGTCGAGTGGCACCCCGCTGTTTACTGTTCACTGTGTTCACAGATCATCACTTTTACCAGCCACAAAAAAAAAAACAAATGTCAAGGAAGTTACTGAGATAGTGCAAATTGTCTCCAATGCGTGCATGTCCTGAGAGCGAGGAAAAGTGTCTTAAGTGTGTATTCTCTGCCCTGCAGGTGTTTCAGCCCAGCTGACAAATACCCGTCTGAGGAGGAACACCTCTGTGGGAACTCCCTTCTGGATGGCTCCTGAGGTATGGTAAAAACTGGCCCATAAATGCTCCCGCAGCCTCCTCTCTTTCCACTACATTAGCCTGGAGCAGATCCCAGTGGGCCACAGTTAATAATCATCAAAGAGATAACACTGTCAAATACAATGTGCATAAAAAAAAAGGAATGGACGGCCTCCATCCTCCATCATTCAGCCTCTGTATAATCATAGCTCAGTGCACTAGCAGTTCATATACCCACTATATGGCCAAGAAATGATCACTTTATACCAGTACATAGTCACATGCTTTGTCCTTAACTTTCTCCGATGTGGTATAAGGGACATTATACAGCAAGGTGGTCCCACAGTTTGAGGTTCTTGCTATTGATTAACCTGGCTGGAGTTTATTTTGTGACACTGATCTATGTCTTCTCTCTTCAGTCTGTTTCCTTTTGGGAATGTTATCTTACTTCAATCATACAATAGGGAAGCAGCTGCAGTCTGTGTTTCAATTCACAGTACTAGGAATTACATAGCTGAAGATTCTGATGCACAGATTTACATCCAGTGCCACTGGTCATTGCCCTTTATACAGCAAGTTGGACAGTGAGAGTTTAGAGGTCATGGTGGTGGGTAGGTGTGTAGGACATTTGACTTTTTTGCTGAAGACTGAAGTTTAAGTCTCATTTTTGCAGGTCGTGGGGCACGATGTTACTATTTATTACTATTTTTTGACTGGTAGCCTACATTCCTTTCTTTATTTCAGTTCCAACATTGGTAATGAAGTAAGACTTTTCCCCAGGTTGTCCACATTTATATAGCATGCAAGAACACATGGGGCGAAGTATCTCAGATGCGCTTTTAGTAGGCCATCTTCGTCACATTGTAGTTTCACCAAAACAGCCCCCAGTCAATAACTTCCAACGTCACATTATTACGTAGCCTGATGTAAGTGCAGTCAGATTCTTTTAGCACTGCGGCCATCTTTTCCTAAGTCCTTATGAAATACTCTTTACTTTTCCTTAAACTCATGCCGTTATCCATCCAGGTCAAGAAATAGTGTTTAGTAAGACACAGGGCGTAATTTTTTTGACTTATTCTTTTCGTAGCCGTTTGCACAACCTTTCCTGAACCTCAAGCATTTATTTTAAGTGCTTAACCCTAACCATACTGCAGTTGCAATGCACAAACACTGTAAAACTGGAGAATTTAGAAAACACTGAACATTAATGCAGAGTTTAGCAAAATTGTCTACCATCAACATTTTTTCATTGGCTTGGTAAAACAATGTAAAAAAAAACGGTTCTCGATTCTCAATGAATGGAAGTAGCTTACTAGAATTAAGCTACTTGCCTCATACTAAATTAACACTTTTTGTATTATAATTAGCTTCTTTTTTTATCATAAGCATCTCTTGATTGTATAAAGTAGTGGTAAAGAAGTTTAATAGATGCTAAAATTCAAAAAGGTGGCACACCGGTGAAAAAACATGAACACATTTAACAGAAAAATCAGATTATCTAGCTTTGGGAATTCAACTGAACTCCAGCTGACATCTTGATTGTGCAGTGAGGAGATTAAATGTGAGGAAGGTCCAGCATCAAGTTGTTAATGCATTTATAGCATGTAAGGCCAAAGTGTTCAGTGAGAGCAGAGGCATGTCTGGGGTAATCAAACACACACCTTTCATCTATATTTGATAAGCTGAACCCACAACACTTAAGGAAAACTTCAGCATGTAGTGGCATCACTTAATCTGCACACTTTAGCCTCAACACTGATCATGATTAGATCAGATGAACCATTAGCAACCTCTGTAGGGATAAGATGGGTAAACTCTTCTCCAACCACTGCACCCATGCTACTTTTAAATGCATTTCCTCCCAGTGTGGACGCTGTCCCCTGATTTGCCCTTCATAGACAAACCTTGCATATTCACTGGTCAAATCAAAATGGACATTTTTACATGAGGTTTGCATGCTGTGCAAATTGTGCATTAGAATATACGTGACGTATTCGGTCAGGACTCAAGGATTTTAATCTCATTTGTGTAAAATGTTCGTCACCAAAGTTGCTCAGATGGACTTTGTAGACTAGAAAGTCTTTGGTTGAAAGGTTTATACATGTCAGGAGTGAGAGTGTAAACAAGGATTTATAGTATTATTATTATTATTATTATTACTAGGAAAGAGAACTAGGAGAAGAACTGGTTACCATATGTAACTTCGAGTTGTGGGGTAAGTTGTGTCACATCTGCACAATGTTTTATATTTTGGATGAGCTGTATTTCTATTGACTCTGCTGACTGATGATTTATAATGTGCTAGGAGTATATGTTTTGCTTTTATGATGTTACACTTTGATCATTTAAATTTGCCAAATAGTCATGAGGTGAGATTAAACATTGATTTTTTTGTGTTTGCTATGTAGAGGTATGACAGAATAGTGAGGGACTTTGTGTTTTGTTCTCCGTAAAGCGTGTGTTTGTACACTTGTGCTTCAGGACGTTTTATTGGTGATCTGGTAATGATTCATCTGCTTCTCTTGTCTGTGTACACAAGAACATGCGTATTGGGAATTTAGAATACAAATGATATTGATTTCAGACCTTTGACAATAATGGTAAACGTGTGTGTGTGTGTGTGTGTGTGTGATGTGTACGCATGCCTCCCACTCAGAGATGATTCATACTGTTGATTGGGTACCATGTTGCCCTAAAGACACTGATGATAGACTGTGAGCTGGCGTACTTTGTGTGTGCGTGTGTGTGTGTGTGTGTGCACTTTATTGCCCACAGCAGATGATGATGATGCTGCAGCTTTGGTTGAGCTCTGTTACACTCTTCATCAGGTTCCTTGATATTTTCATATACATTTTGCTCTTACATGTTTGTTTAGAGTATGGTCTGTGTACACGGGCTGACAAAATAAACTTGAATACTGACTCCCTAAAAAGAAGGTAGGCCCAAACGTTACAACTTTAGTCCAGAGGTATGCACTGTATAACAGGATATCCAGTGGTGGAATGTAAGTACGTAGATTCAAGCACTTCAAGCACTGTATATAAGTACAGTTTTGTAGTACCTGTACTTTAATTGAGTGTTTTCATTTTGTGCTGCTTAATACTTCTACTCCTCTACATTTAAGAGGCAAATATTGTACTTTTTACTCCTTTGCATTTATTTGACAATGTAAGTTACCTGTTAATTTGCAAATTTGGATCAATTTGCAGCAATCCATTGTTCTTGGATCTTGTAAAAAAAACAACCTCCGTCATGTACAATTGCAATGGAATGATCATTCAAGTCAGAATTCGAGGTTGGAAACTGATCCATCTACGCTGAGTTAGCCAACATAAATGCACCTGACATTGCAGCAACATGGCGGGTCACACACTGAATGACCTTTTCATAAATTCTTACTCAGTGTAGTGTTTTATGCTGTGTTTGTGTTGTGAAATGTGCTGTAAGAATGCTGTAAGTGCTGTTTCCATTCAGTTGAACTGTCCTTAGACAGAAATCAGTTTTTCTCAATTTCTAACTATTACTGCCCGCCCCCGCAGAGTGTGTTATCTATTCCCGCCCATTCCTGTAGGGTGTGTGTCAGCTTCAGCCCGTATCAGCAAACATTCGAACCATACATACCAACACAATACATTGATTATCAATTGATTTAGTCTACTCCTGTTGTGCAGGGAAAATGCTTTATTTTACTGTGGTATGAAGAAAGATATATTTACAGTAATTCTGGTGTCTCTGGGATTCAGTGTTATTATTATCATCTGTAATATTCCTGAGAAATTCCTCTAAATGTTCAACGTGCGTCACTTTTTCTTGCGCCAACCACTAGTTGGCGACAGATTTGTGTTGGACGCGCGGGATCCCAATCCCTATGCATTCCTGTAATTCATATCCCCGCCTCTTCTTCTGTCAGCAAAACAAATGCACACAACTTGTGCAGCTTTA
Source organism: Epinephelus moara (assembly GCF_006386435.1). Lineage (NCBI taxonomy): Eukaryota > Metazoa > Chordata > Actinopteri > Perciformes > Serranidae > Epinephelus > Epinephelus moara. The sequence continues at coordinate 12,783,223 of NC_065516.1, forward strand.
TACTATTGGCTGTATTTCACACTGTTATGCTTGGCACCCTCTTACACAATTTTGAGTTGTTGTACATTATTTGATTGTACATTCTTCTTTGCTAATGGCGCTGCAGTCCTCTTTTGATGCTTGTGAAGCTGAGAGTCTTGACAAACAAACATCAGTTTGCAAAATGACTACTTGTGATACGTGAAGTATATTTGAATGCTAATACTTTTGTAAATTTACTTAAGTAAGTCACTTTTATTTGTAAAAGAGTATTTTTACACTGTGTTATTGCTACTTTTACTCAAGTAAAAGGTCTGAATACTTCTTACACTGATGAAGATAGCAGACTTTTCATCTAAGGTGCTGATCTTCTGTTTTAGGGGTGATGGGGGAGATTTTCTCAGTGCTGTTAGCTTTAATGTTATCACTGATAAAAGTCAAATTAGCAGACTTAACATGACTGATATACTATATGTAGCTATTTTGGTAAGTTTTTAACAATATCTATATTTATATTTTTTTTATTACTTTGCCCTGCTGCTGTAGGTGATAGCATGTGAGCAGCAGCTGGACTCAACCTACGACGCTCGCTGTGACGTCTGGTCACTCGGCATCACCGCCATAGAGCTGGGAGATGGAGACCCACCCCTCTCTGAACTTCACCCAATGAGAGCCCTTTTCAAGATACCCAGGTGAGCCCCCATCACACCTACACAACAATCTATCATCATTATCAGGAGGCTGTGACTTTGACCCTGCCACAATCAGCTTAGGCCTATTCTTCTGTTCTGAATCAATACTCTAAACCCTGGTGCTCACCTGGTTCTGGCTTTAAGGTGACACTGCTAAGCAGTTAGCTTCTGCGCTGCTGTAAATGTGTTAATTGAAATTAAAAGTCAATAGTTGCTCATATTCTGCCTTAATAAACTTTTGAACTTGGATTTTACATAAACTGAAAAGTTCAAAATATGTTTTGGAAGTAAGTTTGTGTGACAAAAAACATTGCTTTGGATGTCTGGAGACACCAGCAGCCTTATTTGTATGTGTGTGTGTATGTGTTTCTTATCTCCCTTATTTTAATAGAAATGATTAATGATGATGTCAAAGTAAAGAAACAACAGTGTCTTTATTCTCTTGACATCCTGCATGTTTCTCATTTGGATGCTCATGAACGTAGTGACTTCCTAATTACAGCTTACGAACTGAGAAATCAGTGCTCTTTTTGTGAATGTGAAGGCAGTCATCCATTATACAGTATTCTAGCAGCAACTGGTCAAAGCAGACCAGGTAAGCGTTACCATGAGTGTGTGTAATTTACTGTAATTTTTTACATGCAGTGTATTTATGCAATGGCTGGAAAATGTATGGAACTATAAAACAAAACCCATCATTTTCATACAAAAACATCGTAGCTTTTTTGAGCTTTTGTACCGCAAATAAAAGCATCAATCAATATACTTTGAGCCTATATAAATGAGGATTATACAACAAAAACACTGAGACTGTGTGAAGTGGCGTATGCTTCTTTTAGGTCTTTTTTGGGCATACACAGTGTTTATAAATGAGACTCCAGATCCACTCCCTCTGTTCTTAGCTTTGAAATACTCTGTTATGCACTCAGTGGCATACTGGTAGTTGATGAGGTGGGTGTACTGCTAGGTAGATGGGTAGGTCACTGAGGAGGAAGTGGGTAAGCTGTACTATATATTCCAATGGCTATTTGGCTAATAGTTGGGTAAACCTGCGTATAAGCTCCACTACACTACTTCATATACTATACTATACAGACATGTACACTATGTAATTGTTTACCAGAGGGAACTTAAATCCACTCAGACCATTTCACTTCCCTGCCAGATGCTTCTCTGGGTCAATATGATCCTGGTAGCAATGCAAATTTGCATTAAATATATTCATATCAAACATTTTATTGAACAAGTGTTGCAACTGTCTCAAATTCACATCACCACCAGTATGAATAGTTTTGAAGTGAAATATTCTCAGGTGAGTGTTTCACATTTTCATGTTGTTTATTCTTCATGCCCCTGATGTGTAAAGGCCTTAAAACTGATCATTATGCAAAATGACTCATTTCAGATAAATATATATTAAATTACTTGATTATAATGTTGCAGCTTATGTCAGTTACTTTATATACTTAATAATTTATATATGGAGAGCCTAAACTATAACAATACAGGCTCAGGTAAAGTACAAGTACCTCAAAATTGTAATCAAGTACGTTACTTGTGTAAATGTACTGAGTTACATTCCACAGCTGCTGTTTTATGAGGTCTGAAAAAAGACAATGCTTTAAACATGTGTGTTTTTAACAGCTAAGCTAAAATAAGTTGATTTTTTATTCCTTTCACTGATGCAGACTGTCGGAATATAAAGACTGGGTATTGCTGCAGTACTGCAAACCAGAAAATCCACCTCCTGCTCCCCAACACAGTGATTTGCTTCTCGGTACAGACTGTCACCAGACAAAGTACAGTCTTTTCATTTTAAATGGCTTTTTTCTGCTCGCAGGGGCTTATTCATAAACCCCTCCCCTCCTGGCACTGATCCCATTCATCCTGTGGGTGGAGGCTGAGAGCACAGCCACCCTCTTTCTCATCTGTGTGTGTTTTGTGGGCTGAAGGTGAAAAGTAATTGTTTATCGTCTCCTGATTCCAGCGTGAGAGCTGCATAAGCACTTACCATCACTGTCGTCTTGACGGCACCACACTTTGTCCATCACTGCCCTGAAACAGTGTGGTCCTACACACACACACACACACACACACACACACACACACACACACAAACGCATACACAGACAGCTCCTGTGACATAGCTGTCCTGTGTGTTTGCTCTGGGGGTCGTGCTCCACAGGAGACATCACACAGCTTCCTCAGAATCTATGTGACTGCTGCAGCCAGAGCTTCAGGCTGTCTGTTCACACTCCTCACTTCCCTCCGCTCACTACTCTGGGTTCATTCGTCAAGCAGTCTTGGAAAAAGCCACGCTGAGGGCACTGATTTATACACACCCTGTTTTATTTAATTTAGCTTAAACAGTACCACACAGACACAGCAGATCATCAAGGATGACCCTCATTTCACTGTTTTTAATATAATGCCTGAATACGACACAGCATATGCATCAGTACAGTAAAATGCAATTCCACACAGTGTTTACCTTTCTGATGGTTGATAAAATGATTTCTTTGGTGGTAACTGTAGTAGTAGGCACCAGATGCAGGTGTAGCTTCTCATTCCCCCTCCCCCCTGTTGTATTTACAGTATGCGGGGCAAATTGTTAGGTTGAAAAAGACACTTCTCACCATTAAATCCCTTTTTAAAAAGTAGTTGTTTTTACCTGTGGAAGGCCGAGTCTGTGCTTTGCCTTCATTGTGTTCTTAAGGGTTTAAATAAAACTGTTTGGGATGGTTAACTAGCTCTTTGTCCTGGTAAAGTTAGAACCTGTAGTTTGTGGTGTTTTTGTGTTGGTTTGCATCATATTGTATCGCACAGTGTTCATGGTATTTTGTCCACCACCTTGCCCACTCTTTCTGATTATAATATAATGCAATCCAAAATTAAAACATCACTGATAATTAGCTAGTTAACAACCGTAAGTGAACTTAACTTATTATATAATCGTCACCAGCGAGCAATGCATCATGGGATAGGCTGGGCCACGAAGAATTTATCCATTGCATCCTCCAAGTTCTGGGAGAGAAGGCTGCATTTGAAGGAGCCTTCAAAATGGGACAGCCCTGGTCACGCTGATGTGACGAATCGGTCTTCAAATGCAGCCCTTTGAAGGCTGCAGGCCCTGAATTGAGACACAGCTATTGAATTCATTAATCTACAAACAAGGCCTTAAATGTTATTAAAATGTCTTAAATCAGTCTTTCAAAAGTCTTAAAAATGCTCAGGCATGGGAAGTAGAATTTTATGAATCGTCTTTCTGAATGCATTGAAAAATCTCCAAATAATTGATAACATTTATTTATTTTTGGAATGATTTAGTGAAAACCTCTCACGTTAACTTCACACAGATCAGGATAGTGGAACTAGCAACGCAGAGCAGAGGATCCACTAGCTAGCTGTCGCTGTACAGTGGACAACATAGGAAGGTGCAAATTCAACGAAAGCTGGCTATTTAACCAATATTTTGCGGCATGGCTAAAACTGGTACACGACAATGCATCTGAAATTTGGTGTATTTTATGGAAAATGTTGTTCCAAACTCGACACAATCAAGGCAGTGGAATCCCACATGCAGGGTGAGAAACACTGAATCGTCAAGAAAACCCACAAACAAATACCAAAAAGTTACAATAAACATCTGAGCAAAACTGGCCCTTAACCCAAAGTAACTGATGTCAGTTCATTTTTTTTCCTGGTCGAAAATTTCATTCTGAGTGACACTAAAAAAGTCTTACTTTACGTTCAAACCAGAAAACCAGAAGCTTCCAAAGAGGCAAAGTCTCTCGTGGACTTCCAAGAAGCACGATTGTCAAAAATAGTTGTGGCAGCTTTGGTTGCTCTAGTCGCTCATCACGTGAATCATTGAACGTTCAATCGTGCTTGTCAATTTAAAAGAGCCACAAAGTGGACTACTGGCTTGAAAGCAGCATAGTTGCTGCTTGCTGTTGTCCAGTCAAAAAAGCTCATAGTTGGCCCATAGAAAGTTATGTTTGGTCAATGAAAACAGAAAACGTATGTCATCCTATTCAAACCAAGCAAGGAAGACTGGCATGCTACGTCGCAACATTAGCCTGCAATTCTCTCCTCTATTACTAACATTACACACTTTAAATCTCACCAGACCAACCAACTACCTCCGCGACACAGTCCCAAGCCTCATTCTGTTTATTTTGGTCTCTGTAACCGAACAGTGACACATTATAAAGGACTGAGTGGGCGCAAACACAAGTAATAAACTTCTCAATATCGGAACAAGTGTGCTGTAGGAACCAAAGTTACAAGGCTTGTTCTCTGGGACCCACTTCATCGAAGCACGTCAGCATTCCAATTTGTTGTTGCCGAACCGCATCAGAGCTCATTACCATAAAGTTAAATGAGTTTTAACTTCCCTCTGGACCGCTCCAGTCGCTTTGGTTGCCCAAGACACGTGGCTGACGACCAGGTCGCCCAAGTCGCCGGACTCTCATTGAACATGAATGACTTCTGCCATTTTGGAAGCTCTGGTTGCTATTGGTGTGAACGTACAGTTTGAAAGTCTTAAATCTAACTTACCTTTAGCTGTCAGAATCCTGCTATGTGAACATATAACATGACTTATTTACTGTATATACAATACTTTGTCCACATATGTGTTCATATTATATATTTTACAACAAAAAGCCTATGTTTTCTTCTGGACAGACACCACACATACCTAGCCTCATTAGGAAACTGATATTGCAAGTTAAAAGAGTAAAAAAACACACACACAAGCACAGGTAACACTTTCTTGTGAGAAAGACAAGGATTTGGAGGACGCTGTATGTGCAGAAGTCAAATCCCTGCTCAAAGCATCACACTCAGGAGCAGGTTAAAGATTAAAGTGCTTTCCTAATTATGCACACGTGTAAAGATTTAAGCTCTAATCCATCATTATCTTGAAAAGAGAAGATTTAAATTTGCCTCACATACTGTACAGAGTGAATTTATTACAGCACGCAGTGAGTAAATATGAAGTTTACTGTTTTAGGATGGGTATAAACAAGGTACTGGAATTAAAATACATCCTCATATTTGTATCCAGGCCATTAAAAACCCTTAATAGTTATACCTTAAATGTGACTGCCTCTGCAAGACCCAGTTTGTCTTCAGGATAAGAAAAACACCTTAATAGTCGCAGCATTAGCAGAACAGACTCCAAATAAATGTCTCATGCATTTGCTGTCTATATTGGGTGTGTTGTGTGATAAACAGGAGATGCATGTCCTCTCATTAGACCAATTTATCGCTGTCAGAGCCAACGTGAAAAGGGCCTTGGTACATTAGCAGGCAGCATTGACTTCCCCAACACTTGCCAGGAACCCTCTTGTAAAAGGTACTTAAAGCAGAGCGAGGAATTACAGCAAATTAGCTCATTTGTTTGCCGGATGTGAGGCCTTGTTACACTTGACCCTTTAACAACCTGAGTCTGTTTTGAATGGGATTTTTACAGGAGAAGCTTTAAGTTTTAAGATCTGGCTATATATTTGATTGCAAGTGTTACTGACTATTGCTTTTATGTCATAAAATCAGCCCTATCAATACCTCCCAGCTGCACAGGTGGAGCCTCATTTGTTAGTGCCACCGCAGAAACGCCTCTGGATGTCCTCGATGACAAATAGTTATGCTTTCGCTCCACTCTGTGCCTCGGCCTTTTGTTCTCCGGCCCGCCTTCGTAAATCCCATCTCATCTTATCTTTCTATTTATCTTTTCCATTCCCTCCTTTAACAGAAATCCTCCACCTACTCTCCACCAGCCGGAGCTCTGGTCAGATGACTTTAATGACTTCATCTGCAAGTGAGTGCGGATGCTAGTGTGTTTGTTATGCCTCTGTGAATAACAAATATTTACACTCATGCATACCACTTTGAATATAAATCCAAGATATTCATTGCACACCTCCTCCTTTACTTTTTCTCCCCTCAGATGTCTGATTAAGGACTTTGAGCTGAGACCAAATGTGCTAGACCTGCTCCAGCATGTGTTCATCAAACAGATTGTTGGCAGAGAGAAAATACTGCAGAAACAATTGATTGAACTCATTGATCTCAACCAACAAATAGGAGTCATCGAAAAAACAAGGTATTGTCCAGACTGTTTGCATGTTTCCTTTCCACAATCTCACATTTCCATGTGTATTCGTGACATGTTCGAAGCACTCCTGTTTGTCTCACAGTATGAGCAGAACACTCACACACCATAAAGTGTTTGATAGATTTTGTTATAAAACCCCAAGAAAAACTTAAAGCCTGCAAGCCTCCCTGTCAGTGGGTTTTATATGGTAGGCTGCAGCTTAGCTTTTGCAGACAGTATAATCCAAATTACCCTTCTTGCTGGATGTTTTACAAGCCCTGTCACTCTCACATAAACAACAGCTCAATCCTGCTCCAGCTTCACTCGAGGTGCAGGCTACACAGCGTGAGTCAAAAAATGTTGGCCCAGAAAGTGTGTATTGCCCGTACAGTCATGACATGTTAATCTTATTTCTGTCGTTTAAGCCATCATGGAAAGACAGAAAGAAGCACAGACAGTAATGACAGGTAACAAATGCCTATATGACCTTTTTGCCACAGTAGGAGTAGATGATAATTGGCTTTTTCTTATTGTTCAGTCAGAGCTGTTGTTGTAGTTGTGATCACACATGTATTTGCAGTCATCTACATGGGCTGATTTTAGATTGGTTACCTGCTTTCACCCTGCCATCATAAATATTGTTGTTTGTCTCATGAGTCTTTTTGTACCATCCTGTTATTTGACGCTGTAGTGTAACTGAGGTTGTGACCTTTGTTGTGAACAGGCTACAGCAGTTGATGAGCTCCAAAGCTTCTCAGTGTTCATCATTAACTTCAGATAAATGGAGTTTTAGCAATCATGATGGGGAATTACCACCATTATCAACTAAATAATGATATATTTTATCGGATGTGGCTGATAGCAAGGTGCTGCTTATCCAGTAAAGCAAAAACCTAGTGCAGTGATTTTAAATGCAGCACTAAGTTTGCGCTTAGCTGCTCTTTTGATACATTTTAATTACTCCACATTTCTTTTTGCTAGTCTTTAAAAAGATTTTTCACTGGAACCTATAAAGTGACAGTTCCACCTTAAAATCAAAATATTTTTCCCTTTACCTGTATTGCCATTTATAAATCTAGACTGTCTTGGCGTGAGTTGCCGAGTGTTGGTGATATCGGCCGTAGAGATGTCTACATTCTCTCCCCTATTAAGGAACTAAACGGCACTTGGCTTTTGATGCTGAAAGCGCCTAAAAAGATACATTTGCAAAACTCAACAGCAATGTCTCTTTCCAGAAATCATGATATGGTGACTCGAGATCATCAGTCCTTCCAAGATCTAGTGGCGAAAAAAACTTGAATTTGTGGCCAATTTTGTCAAAAAAAACAAAAACAGGAAAAAAAAGTGATTTTTTTTTTTTTTTTAAACTACCACCTCCAAAAAAAATAAGTCATGTAATCATGCTATAATAATCATACTGAATATTACAAAAATAGCTGCAAATGTTTTTTTATTTTTTTTATAGTTTTCTTCTTTAATTTTAATTAATTAGTTTCAAAACATGGACTCCAGTAATGTTGCAAAAAATCCTGAGTGAATATCGTAGCTCTCAAACCAGACAATGTGACTGTGAAACAACATGTAAGCTACATCTTCTGTAAACATAACATGTTAATACATTCAACACATATTGTATGCATTTAAACAGTGCAAATTCTTACGTCAATACAGAGTGTTTCTCCATACAGCAATGCCATTAGCGTGATGATGACGTGTCTGATGACGTTTCAAATGACGTCACATGGGCAACGACTTCCGGGACTGGATAATCCACAGACCGTGTTGTGAGCAGTTTCATAAAGGAACTATTTTCTTTATACTAAACTACACCTGCCAACTGTATCACCACACCGCAAGCCGAGTGCCATCTTATTTCATTATATTTGAGAGAAGGCAGACATCCCTGTAGCCAATATATCCAACACTCAGCAACTCACACCAAAATAATCTAGATTGATAAACAGCACTAAGAGGAAAAATATGTATTTTTGATTTTGGGGTGAACTGTCCCTTTAAATATTTACGTGTTTAAAGTAATGGAATCCTCCTGGTACACTCTTGGTTCCCTTCAATGTAGAAATTGTGAAAGAGAACATACATCACCAAGTTGCTTTCATAAATGATCTGGTTTTACTGAGCAGAAAGGGTGTGAGGTGGTCAATTAAAATGGGGATGAAGAGGCAGATTAAACATTTATAAATATGTGGTTGTAGTTTATTTCAGTTCGCTTCTTGCCTACTACATTTAGAGAAACCACCACTTAGTCTCAGGAGTCTGACAGGAGAAACGGAACTACATACTGATGGTTCAGCATTAATGCTATAGAGAATTGTTTTTACATTTAGATCTTTATCTAGCCAAAGCTTTGATTATATTTATATTGTATAGGGTTTTCTTTAAGTGAAGAGATGTACCATTTTGCCTTAGCAAACACCAGCAATGTGCACTGCTACAGTATGTGCCCATAATGCATTGAATTTAGATTACTTATCCTGTCATGTAAACATAACATACATTGCTCAGTGAAAACTGGTTGCGGATTCTGTGAGTTATAGGCATGAACGCATTCATACTAAAAGAGGAGGCCATATGAAGACACAGACTGACCCAGATGAGGTGGACGACCTCGCCACCCTCGAACTTCTAGATGAGGTAAGAGAGTTGACCGTCTGTTCAATGATTTAACTAGATATATTTCAATAACAAAACAACAATACTTGGCTATCATCATGAGTGGTGTCATTCTGACAGCAGACACTGAGCCAAAAAGCCAAAATAGTGTAAATAATACCAACAATACTGTCAGAAACAGCACAACTCATGACAAAGGGCATCATTTCATTCTCTATTGTGGCGAAACATGACTTTTTTTAGGCTGCACTTTATTTATATAATCTTACCACAAGATCCATTTGTGGCTTTCTGGATCTTTTAAATGTAATAACAAAATCTTCCACTGAACTTTTAACCTCAGCTCAGCAAAATTAAAAAAAATAGAAAATAACATTTCATGACAACTGAGCAATCTCCATCTGCTGAGGAAGACAGTGTGATGCAGTGAAAATCTTCAGAACAGCTACTAAATGGACCTTTTAGTCACACTGTTTTGACAACTAGTTATTTCTTTTTAAATTTCCTTTTAAATTGTCCTCTGATTATATTTATGTCTAAAAAAGATCTTTAGTGTCTAACTAAAATGGAAGGAATTTCTGTCTCCTTTGATATTCTCGACAACCTCTCATCCGATCAACTTCACACTTAGCGGGTGTATTGCCAAGGACCTGCGGAAGTGCAGTGTCGGGTGCAGGCTCTTGAGCTCTACAGGACGTATTTATAGTAGAGTGTTACTATGCCAGAAGTACACAGTGTGTAGTGTAATGAGAGTGGAACCCTATAAACTGATTGCTAAACGGCATGCTGGGTACCGTAATACGGTAAGAGAGGCCGGAGGTGTTAGTTGTAGCAAACTCAAACCATAGACTGTAAAAATAAAACACTGAAAATACTATACACTAAAATAAAGACTCAAACATGTCAAGTATCAGCGATGTAACTTTGTTAATGAATGCTTTTAGTCTTTAACCAAAACATTAAGCATAATTTTTCCCCAATCATTTGTGCTGTGAGTGAGAAATGCACGGCAGCATCTCACAAATAACATTTGGAACAAATTATCATATCTGAGCGCTGCATTGATGTATTGAATGATACAATCAGTCTCAGTTGCCAGCGGATATTTCCACCCATCCTTCAATATGAGCAGCTCTTCTGGTATGAGGGAGGCAGTCCCGCGCTGCTGTTGTTGATGTACCTGTCCTGGCAGTGTGAAGACAGGAGAATTAATCACTGTATGACAAGCTAAAGCACTGCTTGTTATCGCTCATAATATGCTTTGGCAGTATGTTTAGAAAATACTATATATNCATGCTTTGACTTGAGTCAGGACACAAGCTAAAGCACTGCTTGTTATCGCTCATAATATGCTTTGGCAGTATGTTTAGAAAATACTGTATATTCTACCTGTTGTGTGAATCTTTTTCAGAACACGGTCACAGAGCAGCTCCAGAGCCGCTATGGACGAGATCAAATCTACACGTATGTGGGAGACATCCTCATCGCAGTCAATCCTTTCCATAAGATGGAGATATACACCCCTGAGGTCTGTACACATATAGGCCTTTGTGTGTTTCTTTTATGCACCTGTGCTCGTACATTTGGTCAATAACGCACTGAATGTAGCCAAGGATATCTCATTAGTGCCTCTGCAGTTCTTCAGTTGGCTGCATCCCATTTAGCCTTACCTGCACACACATCACACACACACACACACACACACACATATTCCCTGCCTCTGCCATACCTCGCTGACTCTATTTTCCTCCCAGTCATCATGTTTTTCTTTGCCTCAAGTTTGTCGCTACTTTTCATTTCTCTCCTCCAAGAACAAAAATATAATTTACAGTATGGACAGTTTTTTTTTTTAATGAAATTTAACTTGTTGTGCAAAATAGCAAGTGTATTTTTCTTCCACATAACATCTACATCATGGTATCCACCAATACATTCATATTCATGTTTTAAATTTGCCTTTTCTTTTCACTGTCAACCCTGTTCTCTTTATAGTACACCAAGATGTACATAGGAGCGAAGCGTACAGCTAATCCACCACACATCTTCGCTGTGGCTGACATCGCCTACCAGTCCATGGTGTCATATAATGCAGACCAGGTAATGCAGCTGTACTCCGGTTATTATTTTTAAGCATCCTGAGTGCTGAAAGTTGCTTTTAACTCAGCTTGTTTGGGTGAATCATGTCACTTTTACATAAAAAAGAGTTTAATTGGTAATGGTGATAAAGTAATAATGATAGTATTTGTATAAGGAGGTGTAGGTTGAATTATATGAGTAGCATTATTCTCCAGATTTTCATGAAACTTGGTGGAAGGGTGTAGCATGGGTCAAGGGAGAACCCATTGAATTTTGGAGCAAATTCCAAATTATGGAGCAGATGCATAAATTATTTTTCGCTTTCATTAATATTGCAAGAAAGCGCATTTGGCATTGGCGGAATAAATGCCACACAAATCCAGTTACTGGTAGTAAAGTTTAATAGTGCCAAAACACAGCCAACTGTAGAAACATGATGACTCCATTTCACAATCCACATTCATGGGTTCTCAACTCTCTGAGGTAGCCTCAACCTATAGTTGCTTAAACCTCATGAAGAAAACATACTTTGACGTCCTTCAGTCCCTCCAGGATGTTGCAATGTTGCAATCGCAACAATTAATGCAAATTCAGCCAGTCCTCATGAATTCTGTGCAACCTTGCAATTGCAATTTTGTTTAATCATCGCAACCAGAGGGTTGCTGGCTCAAGTCCCTGTACGGACCAAGTTTGAAGTGTACACTGGTAGCTGGAGAGGTGCCAGTTCTCCTCCTCGAGCAAGGCACTGAACCCTGCCTGTCCAAGGCAGCCCCCTCGTTTTGACATCTGTCCATTTAATGCATGTGTGTGTATTTCAGGCTTGTGTGTGTATGACAACAGAGTGAAAAAGAATGAATTTCCCCTCAGGGATTAATAAAGTATATAAGAGAAAATAAAAGAAAAAAGCAGTTTCAGTGTTGGTGTGAGACTAATGTATCTGCATTCATATGCAGATATCTATTTATAGAGATTAGTAAACAGTGACTGGTACACAGAAGAGGAAGTCTTGGCCCAGACACGCAGCGCTGGCCTGGCTCTCAACGAAAACGCCGAAGGCGGGGCTGTATGTCCCTTGCTGGCGGATGTATTCTTTAGATGGCAAAACATTATGGAACCCCCCAAACGACTTACCCGCACAATGTACAAACAAATCCGAATTTCTCCTTTTACGAGAATAAGTCAGATTATTGGTGGAGGTGATAATACACCAATGATGACATATTTATGAATGCAGATATCAATTTTTGCCAATAAACAACTGAAAATTTTACACACTGTCCCTTTAAATTTAAGCTGAAAAAGGTACATAAAAAGGTCACCAGCAAAAATCAAAATTCTCTGGCAAAAGACCTCAGAAGCCCTGTTTCATATGTGTCTCCCCCAATATTGAAATGCAACATACTGTCTTTGGCCCAGGGATCTTGGTTTCTCTGTTATCCGGATATCTGCCAGCTGCACTGGAACCCCCAAAATACTGTCCGATGCCCCCGAGGGCTTATCGTCTGCTGATGAGTTCTGAGATTGGTCTACCACAAGCTCACTGGTTGTGATGATGTTGAGCTTCAGGTTATTGTCATTGCACCTTATGGGGAAACTCTCTATCAGTCCTCTATACATGCCTGTTGCTCTCTGGAAATTATTCACTGGAACCTCGCATGTCAATACAGTGGCAACTTCCATTTAAAAAAATAGACTTAAAACCTTTAGTTATTTTCTTTCACCACATGTGACTGCAACTGCATATAATATAATTATTATATTAAAGTTAGGGTCAGGACTGGACAGGCATGGATGTAAACTGCAACTTGACTAGTTGGCAGAGGAATACAACCACAAGTCGGTACTTGTAGTTTGTGAAATGTATGTAACATCAAATGCACCTTTTACTCAAAATAATATTCTGATTTTGACTTTTTTTAAAGACTAGAAGTGTTTTATCAAATGATATATTTTCACTATATTTTGCTACAATATTGGAGTTTCAATACCTTTTGTAGCGGTGGTAAATTTATGTGTCTTTTATGTACTGTATTTGAGTTACTGTAAACTAGAAAATGTTTGATTAATTACAGGACAACTCAGAAATTTTAAAACCCCTGGAGTAATGTCCAAGCCCTCTGACTGTAAGAGGGGTTTACCTCTTGAGAGCTGAAGTAACATGACATGAGCTCTATTGTAAATAAGTGTAAAACAAACAGTATCTCTCAAACCGCTCCTCTTCCTGGAATGAGTCAAAGCTTGGAAACCCCTCCTCCTCCGTCCTGCTCTCAAACAGAGCAAGCTTCACTCTGCTCATACATTTCCTGGTTCCCTCCCCATTAGATCTACAGTTTGAAGATGGGTGTAACCAACATGCCGTGTAGAGAAGGAGCTGCAGTCACACATGTTGTTTAGATCGGAGCTCAAACTAGTTTTATTTCTGAGAAAGTGAAACTCAGACAGTCGTTGACACTGAGAGGTGAAATGGCGCAGAAAGGAGTGCAGCTGGACCGGGAAGCTTTCTCTTGTTCGATCTGTCTGGATCTACTGAAGGATCCTGTGGCTATTCCCTGTGGACACAGCTACTGCATGAACTGTATTAAATGTTTCTGGGATGAAGAGGATGAGAAGAAAATCCACAGCTGCCCTCAGTGCCGACAGACTTTCAGCCCGAGGCCTGTACTGGTGAAAAACACAATGTTAGCATTTTTAGTGGAGGAACTGAAGAAGACTGGACTCCAGGCTGCTCCTGTTGATCACCGCTACGCTGGACCTGAAGATGTGGCCTGTGATGTCTGCACTGGGAGAAAACTGAAAGCCCTCAAGTCCTGTCTGGTGTGTCTGATCTCTTACTGTGAGAAACATCTCCAGCCTCATTATGAATCCTCTGCCTTTGAAAAACACAAGCTGGTGGAGCCCTCCAGGAAGCTCCAGGAGAACATCTGCACTCATCATGATGAGGTGATGAAGATGTTCTGCCGTACTGATCAGCAGTGTATCTGTTATCTCTGCTCTGTGGATGAACACAAAGGCCACGACACAGTCTCAGCTGCAGCAGAAAGGACTGAGAGGCAGAGAGAGCTGGAGGTGAGTCGACAAAACATCCAGCAGAGAATCCAGGACAGAGAGAAAGAAGTGAAGGTGCTTCAACAGGAGGTGGAGGCTATCAATCGCTCTGCTGATAAAGCAGTGGAGGACAGTGAGAGGATGTTCACTGAGCTGATCCAACTCATCAAGAAAAGAATCTCAGATGTGAAGCAGCAGGTCAGATCTCAGGAGGAATCTGAAGTGAGTCGAGTCAAAGAGCTTCAGGAGAAGGTGGCGCAGGAAATCACTGAGCTGAAGAGGAAAGACGCTGAGCTGAAGGAGCTCTCACACACAGAGGATCACAACCAGTTTCTACACAACTACCTCTCACAGTCACAACTTGTTGAGTCTACAGACTCATCCAGCATCAATATCCGTCCTCTTTGGTACTTTGAGGATGTGACAGCGGCTGTGTCAGAGGTCACAGATAAAATACAGGACGTTCTGAGAGAGAAGTGGACAGACGTTTTACAGACAGTGACTGAAGTGGATGTTTTACTGTCGAATTCTCAATCAGAGCCCAAGACCAGAGTTGGGTTCTTAAAATATTCACATGAAATCACACTGGATCCAAACACAGCAAACCCAAAGGTGTTATTATCTGAGGGGAACAGAAAAGCAACATTAATAAGCAAAAAACAGCCTTATTCTGCTCACCCAGACAGATTCATTAGTTTGTGGCAGGTCCTCAGCAGAGAGAGTCTGACTGGACGTTGTTACTGGGAGGTGGAGTGGAGAGGTGAAGACGTTTTTGTAGCAGTTGCCTACAAGAACATCAGCAGAACAGGGGGTGAAGGTGGATTTGGATTCAATAACAAATCTTGGGCGTTACGTTGTGACAAAAACAATTTCACTTTTATTTACGATGGTGTCAAAACTCCCATCTCAGCTCCTCAGTCCTACAGAGTAGGAGTGTACCTGGATCACAATGCAGGTATTCTGTCCTTCTACAGCATCTCTGACACCATGACTCTCCTCCACAGAGTCCAGACCACATTCACTCAGCCTCTCTATGCTGGACTTCGGCCTTACTCCTACGAAACCACTGCTGAGTTCTGTAAACTCAAATAGGTAGACGTCACTGTATTACCCTGTTTATAGCTTGGAGCTGATTGTTATGACATTTATTCACTGCACAGAGATCAGCTGTCAATCAACCATCACACAATTACGAACAATTTCTGCTACAGAGCTCAATGGCTAAAAAAGATCTAGTTGTTTGTTTGCTTTCCTCACTTCCTGAGCTGAAAATCCAAACCGAGCGATTTTATTCACTGAAGGGCTCCAACACCTCCAACCCTGATTTTAAATGCCGAATCATACCGGAAAAGCCAACAAGGCCCAACTAGTGCCAACCGTGGGGGACACACTGCAAAAACTAGGGCGACAGATGCTCACGACGGCCTGACATTGACAGCTGACAGTCGGCTTAATGTGTCAGGGCTCTTAATGTTTGAGTTTCTTTAAGTGGCGCTGCTTTCTATGTCTGTTTGGCAATGGAGGCTATCACTGCTCATGATGATGTTTGTTTACCTGTACTCTAAATGTTTGTTGAATATTTGTGTTATTGTATTTGTATGTTGTTTCTTTTCCACTGCATCAGTCTGAAGACAAAAAGCACCAGACCCTGCATTATTGTCGATATTTTGTTCTCTTTTTGTACATTTTTAAAGAAATCTATAATCACATTTACATTTATTTGCCTGGCAGACCAAATGTTGTTGTTGTTATTATTATTATTATTATTATTATTATTATTATAAAACAGTAATTATTATGAGCAGATTATTTTTTTATACATCACTGAGATTCTGGTCAAACAAACTGATTGTGTGGATGAAATGAAACTGAACATAAATCACCAAAGAAGAATCATTTACTAGACTTTACTGATGGGATGTGTGAACTAACTGAGTGTTTACATGATGAATAAACAAACATGAGCGAAGTCTTTCTTCTTGTCTTCATTTCAGGGTATCATCCAAAGCTGGTGTAGAGCATTTGAAAGTAATCTGAGAGTTTAACTGAGGCAGTTTTCCTCCTGAAACACCACAAAGTACAGTGACTATGTTTAGAGCAGAGGAGTGTTTTGCTAGTCAGACTCTGCTCCTTTCTCTGTGACAAAGCTGTTTTAGCGAGGAAAATGAAAAGGACACTTGTAGCTTTTTTAACGGACATTTTCTTTTTGCAGTTAGTCAGTAAAGAGAGTGAACTGGAAAAATAGTCAGAATTTACATGGTGTGGGTGTGAAGACATTGTGTAGTTGTGGTCATTACCAGCAGCAACATCAGGGCTGGTATTGTTTTGACCATGTGAGTCTGTGTGTGTTTGTGTGTGTTTGTGTGTGTGTGTGTGTGTGTGTGTGTGTGTGTGTGTGTCATGATGGCAAAACTTGGTCCTGGAGACATCTATTGAAGCAGGAACTACCACAGAAGCTGTTTTTGGGGCCATTGGTGCCGCACTTAACGCCCCTGGCTCGTGTTCACTTCAGGTCAAACATATATAGTGGTTGTGCTTGCAGATTTGCATATCATAGAAGATCCTTGATCTCATTATTGATCTTAGAGGAAGTCTGCGCTCTCCGAGAGTCCTTCTAGCAGTGTTTTACCATCATGTTTCTTCCATAATTGAACCCCCTATGACGATAGTTAATCATAATTATGAATTATTGCTATTTAATAACAAATAATTAGAGAAGTTGCTGAATGCTAACTGAGTAATCCTGCTTGGTACAATCCCCCCACATGGATTCTAGTTTCTGGAAGGCAGGGTTCTGACTGATGGACGTTGTGTACAAAACCAAAGATGACATTTCTTGCACTTTCCTCATGAATTGTGGGGTATTTATTTGTTTATTTTTGGTTTATGACCTGTGAACAAGTAGACACTTTTTGTGATAAAATCAGTTGAGTGGCATTTTCTGCTGGCATGTGACTTTTTATGTATTATATTTATCTAATTTTTTTATCACATATACATTGTCTTTTTTTCCAAAAAGTAGTTTGAACTACTAGTTCAATGGTGTTCATTATGTCTTTAGTTTCTAATAATGACTTTAGTTGTTTTTTATCTCAGATTCTAAAGTCATTAGTTTGAACTACTTTCTCTAAGTAGCTTTAGTTATCTAAACTAAATTTCTCTCTCAGGTAGCTTTGCTGTAGTGCAACTTCTTCCAGTTTGAAGTCATTGGTAGCTTGCAAAGCTATGCTTTTGAATTACAGCCCTAATACTGCCTTCTAGTTATTACATGTTTTATTTTTAATGTCAGTTAGAGGTCATAAATATTTCAATAATCTTTGTGACTTCCTGTGTACAGTGTGTGGTGATCAGTGGGGAAAGTGGAGCAGGAAAAACAGAGGGTGCTCATCTGTTGGTACAGCAGCTGACAGTTCTCGGAAAGGTGAGTCATAAGAGTCCATAAATACAATGTTTCATTAACATGGCATTAGTGAAATGCAACATTAATGTCCTTTCCATGTGATATCGAAAAGGGGATACAAGAAATTGGAAACTGCTTTCAATTATAAATAATTTCTACGAATAAGTCTTGAGTCTCTTAAATAGTTTGATAGTTTTGATTTGCGCAACAACTGTGTGTCCTGAATTGTGAACCTGCACACCCCCAACCCACTGTCAATACAAGTGTGAGAAGAAAAGCACACTCTCAAAGCAATTTAAACATCCTATGATCGGTTAATTTGAGCTTCCAGCTGATGCCAGTCATGGTTTGCAACCGCACTGAAAAGAAAGTTCCGTTTCAATTCACTCTTTTCATAGCGGGGGAATGAAATTGGCAGTGGCAGTGTCACTTTTGATGGAAATAACATGAATGGAAAGACACATGGCAGACATGAATGCATCATTTCTTAACAATATGCTCATTACCTCCGCTATATTGATTTCCCAGTTACTCAGCTGGAATAATGTTTTATTCAGGCTAATAATCGGACACTCCAGGAGAAGATCCTGCTGGTCAATAGCCTGGTGGAGGCATTTGGAAACGCCTGCACCGTCATCAATGACAACTCCAGCCGCTTTGGCAAGTACCTGGAGATGAGGTTCACCTGCGGAGGAACAGTGGTTGGAGCACAGATATCTGAGTACTTGTTGGAGAAGTCGAGAGTCATCCACCAGGCAGTGTAAATATCACTTCCCTGTTTCTGTCTTTGTAATTTTCTTTCTCTCTTTTTGTTAGTTGTACACAACCTCATGACAATAACTGTTCCAACCTTCATTTGACAATGACATTAATAGAAATTTAAATCATGTCTCCGTATGTTTTCTGAAAGAACATTGCCAAGAAGGTTATTTTTCTGCATGCTGGCCAGGGATCAGTGCGTAATAGACTCTGTCTTTCTCCTCTACCTCTCCATCTGAAACCGATGGCATTTGCCTTCAACCTGTACTTCAGTCAGTCCATCTTTCCCTCTTATCATGTGTCTGGGGAGTGGACCAGGTCAAGTGGAGGGGCTAGCTTATTTCCTGTTTGATCAAAGATTGTGGTCTTGCAAGTGTCCTTAGTGGAGCTTCAAAGGCAGACTCGAGTATTTCATTAGAAAACAGACACACGGTTCAGAGGGTTTGATTGGGCTGCAAGCATTGTGTGGAGCTGCACTTTTCTTTAGCCTGTTATAGGATACTATTTTGGGGAGGATAAAGCAAAGTTGTTTTTTACAAAGATGCGTTCATCTTAAGCAGAATATCTGAAATGTTTGTTAACACATTTTAATGGCATTTGGTGAAAAGTCAGGCCAATAGCTTTCTTCTATAAATTCAGCCTAGTCGAGTTGTGTTGACATCATCAGGGTGATTTTCTCCGACTAAAATAACACTAAAACCCACTAACGTCTGGCTTTTGTCTTTAGTGGGAAAGGTAACAATCTACGTTAATTTCTGGGACAGATGACTCTGCAGTAGTCACAAGTGCTTATCGGCTCCAGCTCTGTTTGGAAGTGATGATACCTGGGCAGACACGCTAATTATCGCCCCTTTTCCGGTGCGACCTGTTTGTCTCTGTCCAAGCAGCGCTCAAACATTGTTCCAAATTAGTTGGCACTGAGTTTGAAAGAGAGACTAAATAAGTAACAGATATAAAAAAGAAGCCAGCATGACATTTTCACTGGCCTCCATGCCTCTGCTGTTAACTAACCCTGTGTTCAAGAGCATTTATGATTTTGAACATGATATACCAGAAAAAAAAACAGAAAATCATACTTTTTTACTGGCAATGGGAAAAGAGTCTACCGCCTATTTTTATCGGGTTTTCCATGTTAAAAAAAAATGTGTACATGCAAATTTTGGTGAATAAAGGGTTCAACAAAGCTCCTCCAGCGCTACAGGAGACATTGTACAACTGTTTTCACTGGCTGAATACTGTGGAGCCCCTAAATTGACAAAATGTTGAACAAGATTATAAGACAGGTCAAAAAACTAATAATATTGCTTGCTAAATGTATAAACGAAATAAAATGTGAGGAGAAATATATACTTCATTTGGTAAAGAAATTAAAAAACGAAACTAAAGAGCTTCTTGTTTTTGTCCTATACAACTAATAAGTTGATAATATGAATTAAAACTTAAATAACCTACCTTGCTGAGGCCAACTTTCAACATAAAACTAAACCAGACAGTGCATGCAAAGGTAATAATTTATATACTGCTATAGTATTATTGTAAAAACTCTCTTTAAAAGTATTTTAGCTGGCAAGCTAACGCCAATAAATTGAGATAACCAGCATAAATATTTAAGTAACAATCTATTTATTGATGATTTATTGAGTCATATTTTTGACTGTTTTTTTTTTTGTGTGTGTGTGTCTGTTTTGGGACTCCATAGAGTGTCAACTGATCTTTATGGGTAAAATTAGTGGAATACTTAATTAAATCGGGCGTATTACTCTTTTCTTATTTTCAGACATATATACTGTATATAGAATGTTACAGTGTTGCATGTTCATATTAAACCTGGCCAAATTTTCAAATAATGAGATACACATATGTAAGAGTAATCCCTGTGAACAAAACTTCAGGCTTCAGACCGCTCTGAATACTCTGTTTCCAATGTTTTTTCTACTTTCGATATAAGATGACATCAGCTCATGATGGATTTCCATATATGGTTATCTGCTCCAGGCATGCTACTGTTTCCATTACATACACTGCTACATGTAGCTTCATGCTAACATCAGGGAAACATGTGATCTTGGTTGGCGTTATTGTTGATTTCTCCTTGATTTTGAATCATATTCCAACTGGAACATAACTGCTTGTGAAGAGTTTGGTTTTTAGAGTCATTACCTGCCTACAGCTATGGTGCATAGAAGCTAAGATGTGTAAGACACAGAAAAGCTAACCAATCACAGTAGACTGAGCTTTTTCAGGAGGGGGGCTTAAAGAGACAGGTGCTAAAACAAAACATTTCAGACAGAGGGTAAACACAGGTGTTCCAGCACAGACAGTATGTATAGCATGTAAAGACATTTGAGTGAAAACCCAAAATAGAAGTATTAACCTATAGATGAGCAAAATAGGTCCCCTTGAAAGACAAATTAGTAGAAATATTCAGCCTTGTCATTCAGGTATGCACTGTCTGGGTGCTTTCTTAATCTTTCACCATGTTTTTTTCTGCTTTGAAATATTCACATGAGGTAAAACCTGAATTTCTGAGCTACGTCTTTGCGTGTTTTCACAGAGGAGAGAAGAACTTCCACATCTTCTACTACATTTACGCCGGCCTGGCTGACAGGAAGAAACTCGCCCACTACAAGCTCTCTGACAACAAAACACCTAAGTAGGTTTGACATCCCTCAGCCCTTCCCTTAAACACTGTTATTTCCTTCTCACACCAAAAACTCCTTACTGTCTGAGACCCTGATCCTGATTTTTGTGTGTTTCTTTTTGATCTGCAGGTATCTGTGTAATGAGCACATTAAATTAGGGCCTGACATAGTGAGCAACACCTTCTACAAGGAGCAGTTTGATGCGGTGGAGCAGTGTTTCAAAGTCATTGGATTCACCCTGGAGGTATAAACTATGGCATTGATTACTGGCTGAAAAGCTGGAAGTGGCCCACAAGGTTTAACAACATAACCTTGATCCTAACATTCATACAGATCTGCTCTCACACTTTTGTATTATATATGTCATGAAAGTGCATGTATTGTGAAAGACAAGAAGTATACTAACCAGTGAGCTCTCAAAAAATGTATATAAGCTTTAAAACTAGGGTATTAGTAGTTCCTCAGGTCCACTATATAGCATGTGATGGAGCATGAAGCTACAGGCACATGTAGGCAGTCAGCTGTTGGCATTGTGAGAGCTAATGAGGCCCAAAGAACTGATTGCCTCTGGGATCTGCACGTCAATAGTACTTATCCTGTAATCACTTGGCAGCACTGCAGGAACAACCTTCTCTCCTACAGTACGCCTTGTCTTGCATGAAATCACAGAGTGTGCATGAAGATGATCTTTGAGGCAAGGTTATCTACTTTAAAACATCTTTTTGAGACAGTAACTGGCCATTAGGAGAGTTCCTTTCCCCTTTGTGTCAGGAACTTCAGATTAATATAGTAGACAGATTGAAATTTTAATTGATTTTATTCTTTTAATACTTACTTTTGTTTATGTCTTTGGTGCTCAGCAGTCACATTTTGACATCTCAAACCTCTTCTGTGTCAGGTTTGTTAAAAGGCGCTCTTTTCTCTCTCTGTTAAGCATAGATGCTAACACAGCTCATGCTAGCTAACCTGCCCATGCTAGCTAATGGACTACATGCTGTAGTCCTTGAGTTTAAATCAGAATCACGTTTTCGACTACAGGGAATTCGCTTCGGTGTCTGGTGCATAACAACAAACATAGTAAGAGAAAAGAAAAGATAAAAGCACATATTGCAAGACTCAAGAAAAAAAAATAGAAAAATTGACAGGAAATACAATGTAAAAAAATCTGTACAAGATGTAGAGCTGTACAGTTTTGTGCAGGAATATGCAAAATATTGTCAAGGAATGTGCAAAAGTTAACACTATATGGTTGTCGTCACACATAAACAAATGCAGGCGAGTGACCATCACCTGGTGAAGCAATATTCGCGCTGGATGTTGGTAGTGACAGGTGTGACAGACATGGAAAGCTAGTTTGCCAGTAGATACAATGAAATATGATATTATTGGCACATTTGACATTTTCTTATGTTCCATGCCTGTTTCCCAACTCAGAGACAGCAGGGCAGCATCTCTGATGTGGGTCAGTGTGTTTTTCATGCCAATATTATACAATATTGCCTGGTTAGACACTGCATCTGGTTGAGGCTGTTACTTCACCAATCAAAGTTCACCAAAGTTAAACTCCAGGTGATGCAAAGATGCAAATTTGCTTTGCCACTAGAAAACAAGGTTTATTCGCCCCTTTGCTCGTGTAGAATGAAAGTGAACAGAAGACAGATGTTTGCCAGTGCTTATTTCCCTAATGCCTGACTGTGCCCGAAAGTATAGAAATAAAAATATGTGAAAGTCCTCTAAACCCTTTGCTTTTATAGCACTCGCATGCAGCAATTTGTGGACAAACGTTTCCAATTTGAGGGTATAAATTACTAATTCAAATGGCTAATTCAGGATTAAATGAGCTCTTTTCAGTATTCAGAGATTCAGAGTCTGATTCAGATTGTCAGCACATGGCTCTCAACATGGAAGTGGCTGGCAGCTAATGGTGCTAACTTAATTAACAGCGCTAACAAGGCAATAGTGCTGACAGATCTTACAGTGCTAACCAGAGGGAAATCAGTGGGAGGGCGTTACTCTTCTGTGACAACGGTATCCTGATATCAGTGGTAACCGCCGTATGAGTTCAGTGCAGAGTGGTGGCGATTAGCGAGCCAGTGGGATACACACACAGGGACTCACAGGCATCAATGTGTAGGCGCAGCTTGACAGTCTACCACAGAGAAGCTCAGATTACAACACAGAGAGGGAATGTGACTTCATTCTCTGCTCAGGACACCATCACTCTACTATAGATTTACATAGCAGATAAAGGTTTGCTGCTATATTATCAAAAAATGTACCCCTAATACTTGCCAGTTTATGGACAGATGAATTTGGAGGTAGCAAAAAATTTAAGCAAGCTGAATTTGAGAAATGGGCTTGCTGACACCCACAATAACTGACTGTCTACATTCATTAGAAAATGGCAGAACTGAGTAATAATTAACCATGAATTTGCTGTGTAACAGCAACCTGTCCAAACCAGGTACCACTATGTTATAGTTGATAATGGAGTTAAGTAATAAAATAGACATTACAGTATCTTTAAATTGGTTGTAACATTTCTCTGATGCTATTTGATATCATGGTAACATCATACTGTCTCCCAGCCTTGGGGGTGTTTCTACAGTAACTCACTGTCTATCACTTCTACAGGAGCTGGGCAGTGTTTACAGCACTCTGGCTGCCGTCCTCAACTCCGGCGATATCGAGTTTTCTCCGGTTGCCTCGGAGCACCAAACTGACAAGAGTGACATCTCCAACATTTCTGTCCTGGAGAACGGTGAGAGGAGCGAGTGAGACATGTTGTATGATGGTGTGAAACCAAACATGAGTCTAAATTTCCTCTGCTACACTTCTGTTCTGCTCCTCCCCATTAAACTATTGCTCCTACTTAAATTAGTGCAGACAGGCCACTGCAGTATTACAGACGCATCATTACCAAGCATCCATCTGCAATGGTTAGATTTTACCGGACATTGTTTCCCTCTGGTAATATACTCTCTAAATTTAGAAATGACTGGTAATTTACGAAGTTGTCAGATAAGATTTATAATCGAGCAAGAGAACATGAGTGTTCTTCGTCACTCGCACAAGGTTGGACATTTGCATGCCCTGCATGTATTGCTTGAACTCATTCTACTGCCGAAATGTTAACTTTCATCCCATTTCTCATCTAATGTCCCCTCAGTGGCATCACTGCTGTGCATCCGCTCAGATGAGCTCCAGGAAGCCCTGACCTCCCACTGTGTTGTGGCCCGGGGAGAGACGATCGTCAGGCCAAACACGGTAGAAAAAGCTGCGGAGGTGAGGGACGCCATGAGCAAGGCTCTCTACGGCCGTCTCTTCAGCTGGATCGTCAACCGCATCAACGCCCTGCTGCGGCCCGACAGCAACCTAGGGTGAGAACAGGAGCAGAAACTGTGATGTGGTGTGTTTGGCTGTCATGAATGCAGGATGAGGTCATCTCAGAAAGTTTTTACAGGTGAAAAAGTGTGCACAATAAATCTGATCATTACCAGCTCCTCAAAGCTTTGGGGTTTGCTGAAAAATCCAGAAAAGCACCGAAAACTTTTCTGGCCATGCTAGTAGCTTTGGGGATGGCAGTGTCAGTCGATCCACCACTTTGGTCCTGACTGAAATATTTTAAAGTTGAGATTAAATTAAAAATGCCTCGTTAGCCCTTTTAGATCACATCCCCGGCCATTTTGTGCATCTATTTAACAATAAATGGCAAAAAAAAAAAATCCAATCCAATCATGTTTTCTTCCTGTAAAAAAAAAAAAAAAAAAAATGTGCTTACGTAAGCTAGTACCAAGCAGTTTTAAACAATAATACCATGACATCCATCCATCAGTCAATGTGCGACTTTTAGCCAACAGAGCTAAAATTAAGCTAGCTAGCTAGCAACAGAATGCTATGCCTGTGTGTCTTTGTTTCCCCAAACTACAATGGTTACTGTTCCTCTGGCAAGAATTTATTCACTTTAAGGAAAGGCATTTTACAGTGGACTGCTTCAGCAACTACTGTTACATGGAGCACACAATGAATTTGTGTCTCTCTCTCTCTGAAGGATGCTACTATCCCATCAGCGTTACACTGTCAATGTGATAACATGGCCACTTTTCAACTACCAAATCAAATTCTTCCCAACATATCCTACCTGCCTGTCCTGCTTCACTTGGAAATATGTTACACATTCGTCCTCTCATGGATTACAATTCATTCAGTGCTTTGTTTTACCACCAAATAACTAATCATATTTCCATTAGCCACATCTGTACAGTGTGTTGAGCTCTAATTAGTAAATGTTAGCATGTTAACCTAGGGGTTATCTGCTGGTCCGAAAAGTGAAGCTAATGCACAATCGTTCTTTCTAATTGCCACAGAGGGCAATTCCACTGGTTGCAAAGGGAGTCATTGAGAAAATGCCCATACATCTCCCCTGATTCATCACCTCAGTAAACTTTTTTCTAATGAGGCTATGGTCTCAACAGGGCTGTTTCAAGACACTCTGGGGGCCCTGGGCAAGAGGCACCTTGGAGGTCCCCCCCACCCCCCACCCCGCCTCTAGGGTGACCAGGTCCCAATAAACTAAATGTGGGACAAGGAGTAGGTTTGTGAGGGACAATGTGGGACACCCGCCCCCAGCGCGATTTAGTCATCAGAGACTTGTCATGGTACCAAAGTTGGGACCCACGGTGCAATACCAGTGAAAGTATCATGGTTCTGAGTAGTATCACGATACCACAGCAAAAAACAGCATCAATAAGTGATTAACATACCCCCGTTCAGCCCACAACCGGCAGGATTCGCCTGTACTCGCACAGCGTACTCCTGAATGATTTGTTATATTGATATTGAGTGCCAGTGGCCAGCGCGCGCCGTTATTGGACGGCGCATGGACACTCACCCTCTTGCAATTGGACTTTGAACTTATCCCACAGTAGTGGTACCGTAGTACTACGGTACTCCAACAATGCTAGCGCGGGTGGCAACCAATCATGCGGGACATGGTCTCAATTTGCGTGACGTGTGAAAAGAGACAGAAATGCTGTGCAGTCCCGCACGATGCGGGACGTCTGGTCACCCTAGCAGCAAGTCAGCTAGTAGGGGGCCCCATTAGGGAGGTCTCCCAACGTGTCGTCGTTGCAGTGTCTAAGGGGGTTTCAAGTTGTGTCATTGATTACGGACCAAATGTCAGCAGTCTCTGGGAGGCCCCCACTAGCCACTTGCAAGCAGCAGCTAGTAGGGGGCCCCATTAGGGGGGATTCCAACGTGTTGTCATTGTTGCAGTGTCTATAGGGGTTCCATCATATTGTCATTGATATGGACCAATGTCAGCCGTCTCTGGGGGCCCCCTTCCAGCTCGGGGCCCTAGGCAATTGCCTAGTTTGCCTGTTCGGCTGCGACGGCCCTGGGTCTCAATAGCTAGTATCAGGTCTTCTACTATACAACACGATGTTCATTTTGTAAATGATGGTCCCAATCAAAATAGAATAGATTATAAAGCAGGGTATGCTTTAGGGTGTGGCTACCTTGTGATTGACAAGTTGCTACCCCACCCTTTCGTCTAAACATGGTCACTCCTGTCTCAAAACAAGTTGGTGGCAGCCAAACTTGAGTCTTTACAACAGGAGTCCACAAACCAGTGGGTGACATCACGGTGGCTACATCTACTCCTTTTAAACATGATGCCAATGCACTAAAGTCAAAACATGTTAAATATTACACTTGCTACATATTAGCATGTTAGCATCTTCATGTTAGCATGTGAGCAAACTGACATTTGGCTCAAAGTAAATAAAAGACTGCTACAACCTCAAATTATGTTTTTTTGTTTTGTTTATGACTTCTAAAACATCTTCAAAGAAATCAATTTGACACAATTTGAAAAGAGGCCTTTACTAGAGATTGCTTAATTTTTGGAAGACGTAAACCACCAGTGTAGACTATTGTGATTTTTATAATATAATTTATGATATAATTTATAATATTTCTATTCTTTTGGATACTGTCAACTGCAGTGGACATTTGGCACAAACGACAAAACCAGTAAACTTTTTAAATGAGAAATGCATTTAAATGATTTTTTCATTCTTCTGACCTCCAGAGAGAATGACAAGGGCTTGAACATCGGCATCCTGGACATCTTCGGTTTCGAGAACTTCAAGAAGAACTCTTTCGAGCAGCTCTGCATCAACATCGCCAACGAGCAGATCCAGTTTTACTTCAACCAGCACATATTCGCTTGGGAACAGGTAAAGGCTTAGACCAACATCCAGCCTAAACTATCACTGAAAACAGAAACGCTTTGTGAGTGCTTGAGTCCCTCCTGGAAAACACTCAGTATGCATTTTTCACCTTGGTACTAACTCATTTCCATCCAAATAGTGATAACATGCCCTCATTTGTCACTCTGCATTTTAAGAAAGATGGCAAGGGTAAAATATGCTGCTGTCTTTATTTATGGGAGAATGAGGTTGGCGATTGTCCCTTTATGCAGTCTCATGGGTGTGTTTTGCCTTGAGGGGGCAGAGAATGGTTTGCTAATGTTAAATGATTTGGTCTCACCCATGGAGAGGAGCTATAAATCATCCCCAACGAGGGTCAATTAGGAGTTGAAGACAGTTAGCGTTTGACTTAATCTCACTCTTGGGTATTGTTGGCACCAGGCCCAGAAATACATTTGTTCTATACTGCCACCATATATACAGAGCATAGGGGAAATGTAGTGGGCTGTGACATTTCATAACTTGTCACATCTACAGTAAAATAAAACAGATATGTTTCCATATATGTCAACACGTGGTTATTGTCCCGTGCGTCTGCACCCCCTGCAGATTTCCTGATGTGGTTTATTTACCTCACAGTGTGAACGTCATGCCTGGAATAAGCACGCTAATTTGTGTTGTTCCCACTTTGTCCTTTTCTTCCTGGAATAGAAGTCTCCAGTAATGTTGCTGAGTCATAGGAGGAGCTCTGAGAGTCAGTCACCCTGACGTGATCAGGTTAGCTTAATATAAAGTGGAGGCCTTCGCTCAGTTTACGGGGGAGGGGAGTGCGTCACCAAGTCATACAGTACAACGAGAGGCAACACTCTCTAAATGATGGCACTCAGTTTGGCTTGTCTTTTTTTGGCTGATAGCCAGTTTATGACGTCAGACATGTCACTCTTACACAGAAGTTTAGGCTTTTTGAAACTTCAAGCATGATGTTAGATAATAAAGGATAGAAAATGTATTTAAAGGTACACTTGGTATTCCTGCATCTGATATAAGAGCACCAAGTCAAAACTAAACTCGAAACATTCTCATTACTTGTCAACATAGCAGCCAACAAAGGGAAATCACAGGCCAGACAGACAGCTTCTGACTTCACAATGCCGGCCATTATACTGTACAGCAGGAAGGCTTTTTCTCTATTATGTTTACTCCTGCACAATCAATCCTACACAGTACTCCAATTTTAGGCTTGATTATTTTCCAGGTAACAGTGATCCAGGCAACAAATGTTAGATTGATTGAAAAGTCATTTTTATTTTTGTATTAGGTCTATATTGAGGCTCGGGGTGAACCAGAATAGTCCACTGTTCGACGATTCAATCTAAGGAGCCACTTTTAAGTGCCAGTCTCACAGCTGAATTGTCGCAGTAAAAAGTTATTATAAAACAAAGGATCATTCCATTATATGGGGGTGCTGAGTGTCTGATTTTATATAGAATTGCTTGACTTCTCACAATAAATCACAATATATAACCTACTTTCTGTATAAACGTACTAATCAGTTTTGAACTTATTAAGGGTTCTCTGTCAAAATCATCAGGGTGGGTTCGTAGAAACAGCTGTCTGTGGCATACAGCTTTCAAAAGTTCTGCTTACAACTACGGAAAGCATGCAGTAACCAAATCAAGCCATGTCTGTCTGCCTGTCTGTCTTTCTGTTGATCTCCTCTCCTCCCTTTCAGTACTGTGGACGGCACTGCTCCAGCACCTACACACTTACACACCCCTGACTCACAACAAATTGTGCTAGATGGGACACTTCCTGTTATAAAATCAGTTCTCAAGCCAAGTCAAGACAATAAATTGTTTAAATGGGTGTTTCAACTCTTTCGTATGGTGTTTAAAAAATAAAAACTGATGTCGCAATTAAGCAATATCAAACGAGAGGGAGTGATGTTGTACTGTGATTCGGCCTTGTGCCTATGACCGAATCACAGCCGTGACGATATCAAAGTACAACATCACGAGCTCGAGTGTGATATTGCTTTTATACAACAGTTCAACAGTTAAATAAGCAAGGCTGATTAAGAAATGTTGAAAAATGAGGACAAAATAGATAATTTAAGCATTTTATTTGTCTTCCGCCAACAAAAATAGTTCCCTCAGGACTCCGCTGTCACCGTTGCTATGTAACGCAGACATGGTGCGCCAGGCACTTACTCTTTATACACATTTATCTGCACGTTTCCATTAATTGTGCAGCCGGTGAAATAAGTCTCTGGTGACTGCATGGTGGACTGTCGCTTCACAGGCACAGCCGACTCTGCCTTCTGATCTGACAGTATGTTGCTTTTCTCCAAGTCATTGAGCTCCGCTGATGAAACACTGACAAACCTGGATGTGTGCTCAGATGGATTCAGCTTCTCCTCTCCCTCATCTTCCTCTGATGACCATTCATAGTTCAATTCAAAACTTATTTTAGGAAATAAATCCATATTTTTGGCTGTTTGACAGTGGATGAATTAATTAGCCTACAACGCAACTGCTGACCTAACTGACACTAACCGTCAGTTTTGATTTGATTGTTGATTGTAATCAGCCGTGAGGCGGAGTGATACATACACAGTGAAATAACCGTGATGTTGTACTCCAGTATCATCACGGTTTTACTGTCTCTCGACCAATCAGATTGCAGGGCCGGAACTAACTGTTGTATAAATGGTAATATGGAGCAGTAAGCAAAAAACAAAAACAAAAAAACAGTCAACTTTAAGCTAGATTTGACAAATCTTAGTCAGGGACACCCCTGTGTGGACTTCTTTATTGTAAAAGTGATACCAGTGTTCATTTTTACTCCTGACGTTTCTCTCTTTTGGCTGAACAACCAGCTGCTCTTCCTGTCTGGGGCTCATTGAGCCCATAAGGACCATTTATTTGTCTCCTACAGAGATGGGTATGATCGGATTAGGAAGTCATGTTTTCACCAAACTTTGTCCTGTATTTAGATTCAATGAGATCATTGTACGCCCAATATAACAGAAAATCCAGGTGATCGGCTTGCAAAGAGAAAGGAATTTAACTCTCTGTATCACTGTGTCCGCCATTTCTGTCCAGGATGAGTACCTGAATGAGGAGGTGGACGCTCGGATGATTGAGTATGAAGACAATCGGCCCCTCCTGGACCTGTTCCTGCAGAAGCCCATGGGGATGCTCTCACTTCTGGATGAGGAGAGTCGCTTTCCGCAGGCCACCGACCAGACCCTCGTAGGTCAGTGGTCTTCAGCTCACGATTGCAGGACGTCTTTTTTTGGGTGGATTTATTGTTTACTCAATCAATCAATTTTATTTATAAAGCCCAATATCACAAATCACAATTTGCCTCAGAGGGCTTTACAGCATACGACATCCCTCTGTCCTTAGGACCCTCGCATCGGATAAAGAAAAACTGTTTTATTCAGCCAGACTTGAAATGTTGACTATGCAGCATGTGAGAACAAGAAACTTGTGGAGCAAGGAGAGACTTGAGGCTAATTTTGTTGTGGCAATCAAAAACAGAAGGGAATATTAAGTGCCAGATGGAACAAGGTGTCTTTGATATTGAGAGGTATAATTACTTTTAGATAAGTTAATATGAGGTATAATCTACTTATAAGCTACAGGGTACATATTGGTAGTGGCTGTGGGGATGATTAATTGATGTATCATTGGACATTTTAGAGAAATTTGAAGATAACCTGAAGACGAAAAGCTTCTGGAGACCAAAGAGGGTCGACCTCGGCTTTGGTATTCACCACTACGCTGGGAAGGTAAATGATATTTGACTCTAATAACATAACACAAGTTTTATTTTTAGCTGAAGCTACATGTTGTGCGTTGGCCTTCACATAAGTATTCTCCCTCTCTACAACACTCTAAGGTGATTTACAACGCTGCAGGCTTCTTGGCCAAAAACAGGGACACTCTACCAGCTGACATCGTCCTGCTGCTGAGGTCGTCAGAAAACGAGCTCACTCGCAAACTTGTCACCCATCCCCTCACCAAAACAGGTAAAAAGGACTGAAGTTTCTCCTTGGAGACTAGGAACAGAAATAAGAGGGAAGTTTGTTTGGTACACTCTCTTAATGAAACAGTTTAGAAGCAGCAGTAAAAGTAAAACAGGCTATTGTTACCTGTTTCAGCCCGGCTTTCCTCTCTTCTCTGCCAGACTTTTGTTGTAATAAGCTTGGCAGCGAGACGATCCTTTGTTGGCAGAGCAGGCTGCCAGCTCTGTCAGAATTGAATCACAAAGCCAATAATCACATAATCACTCTCTTAAAGTAGCCTTAAAGCTGTCGTATCGAGCGTTGCTGTTTCATTCCTAATCAACTCACATTGAAGGAAAGACTGCTGGAGTCCTCTGGTGTCTGCTCCATTGTTTTCCTTAATTTAAGTGTTGCATCATCAACAGTTTTATTATTATTTTCTACAGTTATAAGTATGACAGGACTTCTAGACTGTATTCTGCAAAAAATAGCCTCATTAATTTATCCCAGCTGATAAAAATATGCAGCCATGTTTCTGTGGATCATTCCTACTTGTATGATGGAAGAAATACTGTGCAGGAAAAGTCACTTACTGTTTGGTAACACAACATACAAGCTCGGCCGCTCCTCCTTGCTCTGCTTGTACGTACACCAGAGCTGTGGACTCAGGTCACATGACTTGGACTTGAGTCAGACTCGGGTCACAAATTTGATGACATTTGACCCGACTTGACAAAATCAAAAAGACATGCAACTTGACTTGAAAATGTTTGATTCTAGGGCTGTCCTGAATACCATTTTTGGGGGCATAGAAGCTTCATTGATAATTGCCCAAGAATATTCAAAACCTTTGACAGGATGTGATGAGACCACTTGAATCCGGCCCTAGTTTAGTAGGATTTGACGCTGCTGCATGTGCGAGAGAAAGAGAGTGATAGCAAGAGGAAAGAGAAGGTGGAAGATGGACTAATGCACACAAATATTTCTTATAACTCAAAACACCGCAGGCCAGGTCGATCACTAGATGCAAAGCAAGCACTGCCAGCCGCAGATAACCGTCCGCATTTCATCTCACCTGTTCCTTTTCCTCGTCAGTATATAGCTTGAAATGGGGGTCAGTGACTATCCTGAGGACACTGGCCTAGTTGGGGTTCAACACTTGCCACTTCCTTTCAAAAACAAAACAAAAACAAAAAAGAAGCATCTGAATAGTGATTTCGACGGTGATTACCATGGCAACAATTAAAGCTTGGAAACATTTGGGTCAGCCCTGCTTGATACCTTCCCCCCCAAGCCAAAGGGAAGAGAGACTAGACATCTTTCACGCATGAGATGAGTCAATACAACATGACAGGACAGAGACATACAAATGAATTCTGGTGTGGTGTATAGTGCTAAAAGCTATGAAAATGCATGCCAGCATTACTTTTGTGTATTTCTTTATTTTATTTAATCATTAAGCTCAGTTGGACATGTTTTAAAAAACTCGTTTTAACAAAATAAATACAAATTTTAAAAAGTATTTATGATTTTTGTAAAGGGAGTATAATTTTAACCTGTTGTTAAAATGACATTACATTTGGTGAAGAGTGTATTATGACTTGCTTAGCAATCAAAACTCAATATTTGGGACTTGGGACTTGCATGTGATTTGCAGAACATTCACTTGGTCCTACCTCTGACGTTCACTGCAAGCTACTTTGGAATTCTACATTTGTTGTAAAGGAAAAGCAGATACTTTAGCAAGCGAACTCAGTCGAGCCATCACCTATCTGTCCAACAGAAAACAGACCAGCCCCACGTCGCTCTTCTTCCCCATACTCTCCATCAAAGTGAAAGTCAACACCAGATTTTGGAACATGCTTTGTCCGCTTTGTTTTTTGCCACACTATACTTGAATTATTTTCTCTGCTTCTTGGATGCATGCTGCTACTACCCGGTCACCACCTTTTATAAGGTCCCAACCTCAACTTAACGCTGTCATTGGCTGGGGGCTGTGTGCCCATAAAGGTCCAGAACAAAATAAGAAGAAAATCCAAAACATATAGGCAGAGGGCACAGTCTCTGCAGATAAGCACACCGCCGCACACTTTTGCTGGGTCATAAGTGAAGATTGAGAGGGATTACTCCTGTATGAGTCGATATATTGTTTTTTAGGAAAATCCTGTATTGTATACCTTTAACTCTCCCCTAGTGGGTAAGGGCAGTTTGTGTTAACTGACTCTCATCCTTTCTTTGTTTATTTCACAGGCAACCTTGCCCACACCAAGGGTAAAGGCATAAACACAATGCGCAGCCCGCGGACCCCGACACGCACCATCACCTTCGCCAAGGTACTTACAGCACTGTCTGCATCATCACTGTATTATCCTCTTCATCAAGAACTTCCCCTGAAAAGTTGTTTAATCTCTTTTTCTACACTGACCACCAGAGCCAAAAAACACTCTGGAATTACAATTCAGCCTCTCTTGTCTCTGCATTTCTGTTATTAGCAACTGTAATTAGAGCTTCTTCTGTTCTAACCTGTTTTCTCTTGTTTTTTCCCCACATCTCTGTCTCTACATTTCTATCGTAAAAGATGGGAGTGCTAACCTTATACAGTTCTTTTTCTTTCAGTGAGGTAATCAACATACTTCCATATAGTTTGTGTTTGAGTGTATGTATTATTTTTACCCATGTAGACATGCTTACTCACTTTAGATCTCCTAAGAAATACAAATAGATGCAAATGTAGTAAAATGTAGTGTCAGTGGCAGCTCAGTCCTGTGTAGATGTTACATAACATGTTCAACCTAATTGCCAGAAAACCACGGATGTGATATGATATGATTTTATATTATTTTATAGTGGATATGTTAAAACTTTACATTTCTTTATGTTTCAACAATGCTGTGGTTAGGAAGTGGTTCGGTTTCATTTGATTATTGAATTATATATTTTGGGCGGGGCAACACAATGGATTGATTCAAGGTCTGAGAAAAGTGCACGTCACACACTGAGCGAGCCGCCTGTTAATGACTTTGTCAGCAAAGCAGTAATGATTGTGCTAAGTGGCTAATGGGCATGTAGCTACTTGCATGTTTCAGATGATACATCATGTTTGTAGTCGACGAATGATGGGCAAATGTTTGCCCGCAGAGTTAAGATATCACCTTGGGTTCGTCCTCCAACTTCTCAAAATGATCTCACGCTTTGGATTTCTTGCCCGACATGTTATTAACTAGCCTGTGTAATAACCGCAGGTACCAGCCCTGCTGGGCGTGGCCTCTTCCTGTGTCTGTCCTTTCAAATTAAATTCCCACATGGCCCAGTCATATAGGTTTTAATTTATTTGGACAAGGCACAGCTCCTGATAGAGTTTCACGTTTGTTTTATTTTTTATTTTGTTCTGCGTTTTTAATGACCTTTCTGGTCAACTAAGGGTTGGATGACTACTAGGGGGCAGCTCTAGTACACACCCCATCAAAAAGAATATCATCATCATTCTTATATTTTATAGTGAAAATGAAACGCAAAAATTACCATGCCAACTAAAATCACAGCTCATAACATAGTTGCAATATCTATCAAATTAATCACAACATGATTTTTTTGCATAACGTGCAGCCCTACCATCCCAGCAGGTGACGCAGCAGTTTCGTTGTCATGTATTTGTGCTTTGCAGAAACATTCAATGCCAACATTTTCCTCTGGCAGCTGGGTTGAATTGTTTACAGTTATGCAGTGAAAGCTATTTTCACTGTATGCATACAGTCTGTGTGCGTGTCGATGTGCTCATGCATGTGTGCAACCTGTACAATGCTGAGAGCTGAACGCATCAGCACGTCCCCATCTTCATTTAATCATCTGAGTGTAGAAGTATATGCTGTGTTAGGCCTTCTTTCATATCCACTGCTGTAGAGGACTGTCTGTTTATAGCACCATGCCTCATGCTGATGACTAATTTGAGTAAAATAACTTGCACACTGAATCAAAGTTTTTAAAAATCACTGAAGACAGTATTAAAACTTTAAATCTTGCAATCAGAGCATGCAGTAATCAGCCTGAGTCTGTCTGTGAGCAAATAAAAATGTCCTTTAGTGAATTTGTTTGTAAACTGCGGCAGGACACAATTGCAGCGCCTGCAGGCCTGAGGCCGTTTGCTCACCAAAAAGCAATTGACAGTAGCTACATTTAAATGAACTGTGTTTGATGAGTTCTTGAATCTATTTCCGTTCATCTGCATATGTTAGACAAAAAGCTCATCAAAGGCTTCGCTCTTCAGAGCCACAATGAGCATTCAAAATGCTATCAACAGTATTAGCCTGATGGCTTGCTATAAACTGGTTTCTTCCAGGAGAGTAGTGCTGAGAATTAGATGTGGAGCTGGTGAAAATGTAACGAAATATGTGCATAATAATACATTTGTGTGCAGTATTTAGATTCATATTTATGAAGCTTTCTGTGTTGTCTTTATGAGAGCAAATACTGTGTGTTTTTTAATGCATTTAATTAGAGCAGTTGTGAAGCATGAAGTGGATTCTGAATTTTTAACTGAGAATAACACTTCTTAAAATAATAGCTTCAGCCGACAAGTAACTATGCAGACAGTACACTTGATTTGGCACCTGTTTTTTGTTTATCCCTTTTATACGTCTCTTTTGCAGCCTTCTCGGGAATTAAAGCTCACCCCCTCAAAAAAATGCTTGCTTCCTGTGCCTCTCGATGACACAGTTCAAATGCAAACGGTGATTGGTGATTTTTCAAAAGAAGATAAAAAAGCTTTGATTAAAAATGTAGTATACAGAAAAAATTGTAATGAAAATATGACCTACATTACAATTTTAAAGGAATACTTCACACACCAACTGACCATTGATGTGTACATATATATATATATATATCAGTTACTCACCCTGTTTAACATTTATTTTGTGAAGAAAACATTATTTGTCTTGCATGTCTCCAGGGAAAAAATAATCCAAAAATGGAAATAATTCTTGATGAACTGAAAACATCTGTTTGCAAACTCTCACACAACCTGTGCAGTTTAATCCAAGTCTCATTTATCCTGTCATATGCTCACTACCTCCCAAACACACAGCTCTGTCTGACAGGGTGCTGAACTGACAGCGAAACTTATCTATGCTCTCTTCAAAGCCAGACTCCATTGACAAAAACAGTAATTTTACCTCACTGAACACAGGAGCTGCTGGTCTATTGTAGCCTTGATCAGTTAGTCTGTTTGTGTTATTGTGTGACTTTGGTGTTTTAGAAAGGTAGCTCAGCTTCACCAAAGTCACACAATAACACAAACCAACTAACTGATTGAGGTAGAGGTAGACCAGCAGCTCCTGTGTTCAGCGAGGTAAAATTACTCTTATTGTCAATGGAGTCTGGCTTTGAAGAGAGCATAGATAAGTTTAACTTTCAGTTCAGTAAGCAGGCCGAAAGGGCTGTCTGTTTGGGAAGTGCTGAGCATACGACTGGATAAATAAGACTTGGATTATACTGCACGAGTTGTGTGTAAGCAGATGTATTGATAGTTTTGTTGTTGTTAAACACGGCCCCCTATTACTTCAATCCAACAAGATTTTTTTTACATTTTTGTATTTTTTTGCATTTGAGAAAAGCCAACTTTCCTTCATGAATTCACTTTAACACAGGGTAAGTAATTGATACAAAAATGGTCATTCAGGGGTTGAAGTATTCCTTTAAAGATGTGAATCACCTACAGGTAACTGTAGGTCAGTATCCTCATTTCGTCCTCCTGTGCTCAACTCCCTGCTTGGCTTTGTACCAAAATATTCCCTTGTATCTCATGAAGTTGAATGTAAAAACATTCAGTCTATAGAGACACAAACACTACACCATGAGTTATTGTGATTTTTGACCAGCTGTGTGTTTGTATGTTCAGCCGGGTGAACCCACAGACCAGCCTTACCACCCGAGAGAAACCACCAATATGAGAACACAGACAGTGGCCTCGTACTTCAGAGTAAGTTTGATATCTTGGTGTATATCTTCATTCAAATTTAGGTTCAAAATTCATCTGGTATACATGGTTTTCACTGGACAGGAAGGGGATGAAAAATTGTATTTATGTCAGAAAAATGTAGTGCAGTAAAAATTGCAGTATATGTCTCTTGATATGTAGTGGAGTAGTTTAAACCTGCACAACATGGAAATACTCAAGTAAAGTATCTTGAATTTGTACTGAGCTACATTTCACCACTGCACTCTTTACTCTTTCTAGTACTCTCTGATGGACCTGCTGTCTAAGATGGTGGCAGGGCAGCCTCACTTTGTTCGCTGTATCAAACCAAACAACGATCGCCATGCCAATAAGTTTGACCGGGAGAAGGTGCTGGTTCAGCTGCGATACACCGGAGTCCTGGAGACCGCAAAGATCAGAAGACAGGGCTACTCTCATCGCATTCTGTTTGCTAACTTCATAAAGAGGTCAGCGGGCTCTCACTTCACACCAGAGATGATCAAATGGATCAGTGTGTGATGTATTACAGTCCAACTGATTACACTGACTGTTACAGGTACTACATCTTGGCTTTCCATGCTCATGAAGAGCCGGCTGCGACTCAAGAAGCATGCGCTGCAATACTAGAGAAGGCCAAACTGGAGAACTGGGCAATGGGGAAGACTAAGGTACTGTATGCACTGAATGATTTGTTTGCAGAGAGCATACTAACTTGTCAACAGCAAGCTTTCATTTTGGCCTGTAATCAAGTTAGTTATGACCTGTCCATTTTCATTTTAACCAATGAAAGTGGAAATTAGCGCCGGCTAAAAATGAGAAGCTGCTCTGAATTTTTTGTACAGTCTTGTTTTGTAGTTTTGCTAATGAGTATCTCAGAACTCAGTCATTTGCACCAATACATCCAAATAATTTGGGTCTATGGAGGAGTAGTATGGGCTACTAACAATACAGATTGGTTGACATGACATGGTTGAGCATGTCATTGAATGTAAGTTCAAGCTCCACCATTCTTACTTCAAGAGTGACTGAGCAAGACATTGAGGCCAAGTTTAACCAAAGCTAAGTGCAGGAAACGGTTTCACTAAAAAAGGCTTAAACAGAACCCCATTGAGTCACTGCGTGCAATAACTCTGTGCAATAGCTCTGACAACAAAATAAAGCCCATATGAGCTTGCCTTTTTTACACTGTCTCATCATTATGACCACATAAAATATCCATGAAGGCAAGGCCATGTAAATCAAGACTGAACCTTATTCATTAACACTCCACAACTCTACCAGCTTCTTGTAAAACATGTTTGCATGAGAACGTATTTGTTTGAAAACACGTGCCACCTCAGTGGAAGGAGTTGTACTTTACAAGTGCTCTCTAGCATGATTTATTATAAATAAGATAGGGATGCACCGAATATTCGGTAACCGAATATATTTGGCCGAATATTGCAAAAAAACACACATTCGGTATTCGGTGGAATAAGTTAAAAGCAAGGCTGAATAATAGCGGCGTGTTTTGATAACGCAATCAAACAGTGTGCCGTGACGCGCGAAGTAAAATGTCGGCAGTGCGGTGATCCATCCGTCACCGCACTCACATTTGCGACTACAAATAGTTTTGAGCGAGCAAAATGGGCTTAGATCATTCAGTACGCTGTGCGAGCAGCGAATCTCACCGATTGTGGGTTGAATGGGGGTCACAGACACAGACAGTAATGTATTCCTGTCAAATACGGCGGCCATCGGCTTACCGGCGATGGAGAAGTCGGCTCCAATAATATCCTCTTCTTGGCGTCATGACTGCCCAGAAGTACCTGAACAGCCGAGCCAGCCGAACACAGACCGTACGTGATGTGTCAGAGGAGAAACGAGCCGTTCACGGCCCACAAACCTCACCGCACTTTAGGGACTGTTCTTTACTTATGAAGGGACTTGTCAGGGGAGGAGGGTGGCTGGTTGATTCTTATTTTATTTATTTATTTTATTTTGATCCCCCCTATGTTAATCACTTATTGATGCTGTTTTTGAAGTATGAATAAGTCAATAAGTAATTTATTCCATTGAAATATCATTGATGTATTATAGAAAAGTGATTTATCTTTTTATAAATGACAAAAGGCACATCTGCCTCATTTTTGCTGTGGTATCGTGATACTACTCAGAACCATGATACTTTCACTGGTATCGTACCGTGGGTCCCAATTTTGGTACCGTGACAACACTAATCTGGAGGGGGTTCATCTGCAAAAACTAATGAAAAACTAAATGATATTCGGTATTCGGTACTCGGTATTCGGCCAAGCGTTTAATATTATTCGGCTTTGGCTTCGGCTTCGGCTTCGGCTTCGGCCACAAATTTTCATTTCGGTGCATCCCTAAAATAAGATTCATACTTGTAGCTGAAGCCATGGTTGCTCAGAAAAAGATGCAATTTGCTGTTCCAATTCAATATTAGTAAGTAAAAAAGTAACATAAATTTGACATGGTAACATGTTTTGTTTGTCCCCTCTCTCAGGTGTTTCTCAAATACTACCACGTTGAACATCTGAACCTGATGGTGCAGCAGGCCACACAGCGGATCATTCTGCTCCAGGCTTATGTCAGAGGCTGGCTCGGAGCAAAACGATACCGGCGGATATTAAAAGAGCGAGAACAGAGTGCTCTGGTGCTGCAGTCAGGTAAATAAAATGTGCACTCTGTTATCTTCCAGAACATGAAGCAGTTACTGTAATTTTAAGTTTTAAAATCCAATTTCTGTTTTGATTTTTGATTCACACTCTGCAGCTTACAGAGGTCATAAAGTTCGGAAGAGGGTGGCTGATGACAAAAGCAAAGCAAAGTTTGAGGCCTTCATTGTCCAGTTTCAGGCTGGTAAGAACAATCTGAAGCTACACATATACGTTTTCATTTCATATTTACTTTGCAACAACTCCCAATCCGTTTTTCACTGCCGCTTACTCATATCTAACTGTCAGTAACAGTTCTACCTCTATGTAGGTCCAAGCAAAGAAATCTCTGGTCTTACATTTTTCAGTTTCTTTAGTATTTCTTTAGTGCATGCCCAGTGTACTTAAATGGTCATGTATTAGCGTATTAGTATGGACGGAGATTATTGCAGATTGTTTTCATTTTACGACGCCATTTTGAAATGAAAATTTATGAGTGTAGATGTAGCCGGAGATGCAATCTGTTATCCAACACAGTCTAAGCTTGGTTTAGTTGCACTGGTTTACATCTCCCTTGTTGCCTTCTTCAGTTTGCAGGGGCTATCTTGCAAAAAAGAAATACAAGGAGTTGGTAGATGAGAAGAACAAAGCTGCGACCAAGATTCAGGCTCGCTACAGAGGGCACAAGGAGAGGAAGAGCTTCAAAAGAAAACGGTATGAGAGAGGAGGAAGTTTACACAATATAGCACTGAAAAATATCTATAACAAAGATGTACCCATTTTGTTTGTAGGGAAGCCAAAGAGAAAGAGAAAGCAGAGAAGGCCCTTAAAGAACAAGAGGAAGAGACTCCTGAACCAGAGACGATCACCAGTGAAGAAAAACCTGCTGCTCCTGACAACGAAGTAACAAATGAGGAAGACGAAACTAAGGCTGCGGTGGTTCTCCAGAGCAACTTCAGAGGCTACAAAGAGAGAAAAAAGTTTAAGGAGAGGAAAAAGACGATGGCTGGGGCCGAGCTAGAGTTACCACCAAACGTAGTGACAGAGCAAGAGGAGCCTACCAGCAAAGAGGAGGAAGGGGAGAAGACAGGTAATAAACAAGAGGAGAATGAAGATGAGGAGGAAAGTACTTATGAAGCAGAAGAGAATGATGACAGTGATCACACGCAGGTGCCAGAGGATGACGAACACACAGAACTGGCAGATGAAGCGGTTATTGAGGATGCACCGGCAGCAGATGCTGTAAAAGAAGAGCAGGAGGAGGATAAGAAGGAGGAGAATCGTCAAGAAAAAGCTGCAGGGGAAGAGGCTCCTAACGTAGAAGAAGAAACCAAGGCTGCCACTGTCCTCCAAAGTAATTTTAGAGGTCACAAAGAGAGGAAGAGGTTGCAGGATGAAGGCAAGATCCCAGCTAAGAAACAGAAACCAAAAAGTCCTACTGCTGAAGAAGAAGTGCCCACAGTGAGCAGCCCTACAGGTGAGGAAGATGTGCCCCCAGCTCAAGCACCAGCAGAGGAAGTCAGCAGTGAAGCAACAGAAAAGGAAGAAGAATCAACAGTAGCTCAAGATGCTGCAGATGTTTCTTCAAGCGATGTCAAGTCAGAGGACCCAGACGAGGCCAAAGCAGCTGTGGTGCTTCAGAGTAACTTCCGCGGCCACAAGGAGCGCAAACGACTCGAGGAGGAAGGAAAGATCCCGAAGAAGAAGAAAAAGAAGGAGGAGGAAGTTACACCAGAACCTCCAAGAGAAGAAGAGGAACAGGTAGTGCAGACAGAAGAATCAGTGCCAGAATCCCAGCCGGATGCTTCTGCTGAGAGCCCAGAGGGACTGGACGAGGAAAAAGCTGCTACAGTCCTTCAGAGTAACTTCAGAGGCCATCGGGATCGAAAGAAACTGAAAGCAGAGAGGGAAATGAAAAACAAAGCAAAGGAAGAAGCTGCCAATGATGCAGAAGAGGAAACTAAAGAGGAGGCAGAGGAAGCAGCCCTGGATGTTGAGGACGTGATGATAGAACGTAAAGAGGAGACAGATGCTGAAAAAGAGAGACTGGAGGAAGAGCAGGCTGCAGTGAAGATCCAGAGCAACTTCAGAGGGTACAAGGACAGAAAGAACCTGAAGGCCAACAGGCAGACAGCGCAGACAGAAGCTTCACAACTAGAGAACTTCTCCAAACAGGTAATAATATCATTTTAGGTTGTACAGGGGGTGACAACGATTAACCATTAGTCCGTTTTGATTGGTTACACATTTCAATCTATAGGTTAATTTAGCAACTCTTCAGTTCACTGCACAGCACACCACCTGGATCTGGTGGAAGACAAACAGCCAGCTAACCACATTAACAAAGTGCACTACCCACTCTCCAGTTTATACTGATTAGCTAACGTTAGCCATGGCCTCTCTGCACTGCCCAACAACTGGGTCAGATGAGAGCTAGCTAGCGGCACTGCTCATTCCATGATTGCTGCTTGTAATGCCATCCTGACTCAACAACGTTGCTGTGGAAACACTGTCCCCACCCTTTGGTCTCTCTCAGGACACCCCTGTGAGCAAGTGGCTCATTTTTGGGCTGAAAACCCCCTATAGCATCACAGTTAAGCTCTGTTAGAACAGTGAGCAGTGTCAGCAGGGCTAGTGGTGCTAACATAGTTAACTGTGCTAAACAGGGTTTGCGGCTCAAAATAAACAACTTACATCCAAAAGATGTAGGCAGGGCGGAGCAAGGTTTTTATGTATTTATTACCAGTTGGAGGGTCGCAGAGCTGCGCATAAAGGGGAAAGAATAGATCAGCCATGTTAAAATAGAGAAGAGCCGTGCAGGCAGGAGCCGCCTGTGTAGCAGCTTTGGCTAACTAAAATAGAGGCACTCAGTGGCGCACTGCGTCCATGTCCAATGTAGTTTGGCCATAACTCTTTCGAGGTTACCTGGTGGAGACCAGAGGGTGGCTACCATGTTTCCACAGCAACATCATCCCGCCATGAGAACGGCTTTAGCAGTGTTAATCCAGAATTAGCAGCACTGCTAGCTTACTTAGCTCCCACCCGAGCTAGGTGGTGCACAGTGCAGACTGGCCAATGCTAACGTTAGCTAACCAGTGGAGACCAGGGGGAGGGCAGTGAGCAATGTGTTTTTCTGTATGTGAATGCGGCTAACTATCTGTCTGTCTGTCAGCAAAGCCATCAGATAATAAAGTAAAAGGCATTTACAACACAAAACATTTACAATACAAATACGTAACTTTGCATTACTTTGTTTTTTCCTAAAAAATTAACCTGTTAGTAATGGTGTCGGGCTATTGAAAGCAAAATTACCCAATCACCTCTTTAACACATCCTTTTTCCCCCACTCATATATTATTTTTCCAAATCTCTTCAACAGATCACAAAGACTTCTCAGGACTT
The DNA here is from genome assembly GCF_006386435.1 of Epinephelus moara. Lineage (NCBI taxonomy): Eukaryota > Metazoa > Chordata > Actinopteri > Perciformes > Serranidae > Epinephelus > Epinephelus moara. The sequence continues at coordinate 12,826,807 of NC_065516.1, forward strand.
TCTGGCCCTGCAGCAGAAGTTGAATGAGATCATCCAGGCCCATCAATCAAACCCCGAGAGCAATGGCATGTTTGTGAGAGGAAAAGCAATCAATGGCTATGCTCCCCAGATTCACCAATCAAGTAAGATAATTGAGATTATGCTCTGTGAAAAACAGATTATAAAGCAATAAATGTAATTCATAATGTTGGCGTGGATTGACCTGAGGTTAATGTGCATTTTTGGTTCTGTTTTTGAAGCTTAGGTAATTAAGGAAGACAGGCTGTCTGTCTAAGGAGGACATGTTTGTATTCTCTTAGTCTATTCATCCCTCACTAGAGACTTTTTTTGGTCTTTGCTGCACTGACGTTATCCCTCACAGACACACAGCTGAATGACGTTCATTCACCCACATAAGTCAGAGTGCAACTGTTTCATTTCCTGCTACACTGAACAAAAAAGGAAACATTATTCTTTGTAAATATAAAGGGTTTGAGACAGGAATTGCTGCTTGCTCAGTATTTATTATTTCAAAGTTAAGGTGTGTGGGCTTGTGCCTGCTTTTTCCCCACTGTTCTTGTTTTCTTTATGTTAAGAAAGAAGCAGAGATTTTATTACCGTCTTCTCACAGAGGAAGCCGATGTTATCGACGTACGCCGTTCTCTTTTCTCTCTCGTGACGCTTGATTAGATCAGGAAGCCGGGGAAAGTCAAGTGCCAACACAGGAAGAGCTTCTCTACCCAATGTGTCATCAAAAATAAAATTTGATTTGCACAGGTGATAGGTGTAATTGCTTTTGGGGTGCTGAGCAGGGGGAGGCAGCAAATTGAAAGTTCACCGTCTTTGCAAAACAGAGCTGGCAGCTGAAATGTCACTGTTGTCGTGGGTTCAGGTGTCTTGAGAAAATAATGCAATGATTATGTAATAATACCAATGACTGTCTTTCCTTAGACAGCATCATGATTATTTTGGCATTCAGTTGATCTTTGGTGACTTTATTGTGCTGTCACAGACGAACTGCTTTCCCTAACCTTGAATTAATGATTTAGTTTCCTCAAACCTAACCACAGCTGCTTCACTGTGGCTACTGAGGCCAAAAGTGGCAATCCTGGTAGATGACAAATTGAATTTTCTTTGAATTTCTGAACATTCTCAAGTCAGTTGCTTTTTTAACATAAGGCAACCTGACTGAAGTAAAATGTTGTGAAAGAGTAGCACAATAAGGAAGAGCCATACAGACACACAGATGCCAAGATGTCAGTTACACACCAATATCGATGTAAGGTTGCTAACATTAGCCATTAGCCATTAGATCGAATACCAGATCGAATAAGGTTCCAGGTTGAGTGCGTTGAACTGAGCAAGGTTCCATTTTATGGTTTATAAATTAAACTTTTCATATGTAGGAGGAAGATTTTATTTTATTACATAGTCAAAATCCAACTTTAACAAAGCGTTTTATTGCCAAACCGTAACTACACCTTAACCATAGTTGTTGTTCTAAGGGTGATCTTTCCCAAACTTTAAACCATACTGTAGTTGCCATGCACAGATTTTGTAGGAAAAAAAAAATTGTTAAAGGGACAGTTCATCCCAAAATCAAAAATACTTGTTTTTCCTCTTACCTGTAGTGCTGTTTATCAGTCAAGATTATTTTGGTGTGAGTTGCCGAGTGTTGGAAAAACTCAACATTAATGTCTCTTCTCAGAAAAATAAAGGAGCTATTTTCTGTCTACTGAACTAGACCAGCCATATCACTGCGCAAAAGAAGACATGAATCTACTCATGGATGAGAGGCTTGTGCTTGTGACAGTGCAAAATGCAGACATTAATGGTGTCCTCCTCGGCTAAGCTGTAATGTTAGCTAGCTCAGTGGTGACCTGTGATCTCGTAGAGTAAAATTTTGAATTGTTGATTTGAGGGTGAAGTGTTCCTTTATTTATACCTTAACCATAGTTGTTGTCCCAAGCAGGATCTTTCCCTTACCTTAATCCATACAGTAAATCCCATGTACAGATATAGTCAAAAAGAGATATCGTTAATGTTGCCATTGAATACAATTTATTTTTGAAAATGTACAGAATTGTCCAGTAGCAGTGGTGGGCAGATTTTGTTGCAACTGGACAGATCCAGGCTCGCTGTTTCACCCTGTTTCCAGTCTTAATGCTAAGCTAAGCTAACTGACTGCTGGCTCTATCTTCAATACTGTACAGACAGTACTAATGCTTACCAAGAAAGCAAAAAAGCATGTTCCTTAAATGTCAAACTGTTTCATTAAGTGAAATTCACTTACATGCAGTTGCAGTTGTACTTTTAGATCTGCTAATGTCTGGTTTCATTTTGATGTCAGATATACATAGAGCTAAGAGTGAAACATAATACACACATGACTCCACACAGAGTTACTGTTAGAGTACAGTGTTCCTTTAATCTGGGCATGTTTGCCCTTTACAGGCTTTTCTTCAGCACAGCAGCACAGTGCCTGAGGTAAAGCAGAATAAATTATCTGTGTTATTTCCAAGGACTACTGCAACTCCCGATTAAATTATGCTTCTCAGCCCCACTAGGTCATTTCTCCATCGACAGTCCTAAGCTGTAAATTTCATTGACACAATAAACCTCATCAGAATCATTTGTGACACACACAATGAAAGCAGAGGAATGCCAGTCACATTTGTTCTTCATGGGAAAGGTCGTCAAATGTTAATCACGTTTTGCGAGCGAGCGTTTCAAACAATTATGGCAGGAATTAATAAGAGGGTGTGTGAAATCGGTGGATTTAGTTGTTTGAGCAATACAGCTTGACCTTTAGATACAGTTGTTCAATATTACAAAGTTTTCACCTCCGTTACCTAGGAGCTTCTGCACATGATGGATTGCCGTGTGTTTTCCCCTCTTGCATGAACGGTGATTAATAATGAGCAACAAGCAAAGGTCATTGTAATATGTTCATAATTGCAATTACAATCACATGCCAAAAGAGGAATTTGTAACAGTAATGACAGATATGATAGATTGCAACACGTCCACCACAGTGTGGAGCACGTGGTGCATGAAAAGCTGCTCAGCTGGTCACAGACTCTCTCTTTATGTTCAATACAGTGCAGGAAATCAAAGTTATAGGACACTTTGATTGTGTCAAAGGTTGGTTCACATAATCTCTGTTGGAAAATTCAAACTGCCAAAGGCCTTAGGGTTAAACTACAGTATGTATGGAGGAAAGCTCAATAAGTACAACAGAGTCAGAGGTCGGCATGGTGCCACATCACACTCAATAGTCTCTGTCCAACCAGCCATGTGTGTAATGATACCGCTGGCTCTGGAGCTGTTTGATCATGATGGTTAGCCACAAAAGTGACAAAAATAATCGACAAATCCCTGATGACCTGACGGTTTAACTCTTTTTGTAGCATTTGCCCAACCTCCTCTGAATCCCATCACAGTGGAAAAAAACCTTCAGATCACTTGGTATCATGTTGTCAGGTCGCAGGTTTCTGCAGACAGTATCACCACCTTTAACAAACTTTACAGCTGGAGTATGCAGTTTTCTGGAACAGGCACCAAAAAGCGCGAATTTGAAAATCACACCTTCCTCCTGTAGCTTTCCCCTCTCTGTCTGAAGCCCCTCCCACCAGGCGACCACAGGCAAATGCACTCATTTCATACAGTAACCCCAGTGTTGCCCATACATTGAATTAAATGAATCATTTCTCATTGAACATTTGCATGCAGCACATTCGCTCAGCTCCTCCTTCCTCTCGCTCTCGCTTAGCCACCCCCTAAGCCTCGCTCCCTACAGCTATGGGCTGCTTTGCTGGGGGGAGAGCGGGCAGTGGCTCTGGGGCCGTAATGGCTTGAATTCGGCCGGTGCAAACCCCCCAGCACTGGTGTTACAGTGGGCTGGACTAACTAATGTAACAACAGCAACAGAAAGTTTGTTGATCTGGCAGGTAGTCAGGGCTGATCTGTAGCAGAGGGGAATATGTCAGAGGTCAGTGTGTAATTCGAGGCTCTAACTAGCTATATCAACTTGAATTAGCCACGGCTATGAGCCTTTGAATCCGGTTAGCAGAAGGCTCAGCTATTAGCACCCCATACTTTCCGTCTCATAAACGTTTTGTTAATATTGACATGTGTTTTATTGTGGGGTTTTAGACCCTCTTTCAGACTCTTTCTGATAAGTCTGTCTTCTTTGTTTGGGTTGCTCTGCAGTGTAGGCAGTTGTTGCCAGTGCTGGAATATCAACTTTTTCTGCAGGCTTCTTCGCCACTCTCACTTTCACTGAATGTGTACACACATCTGTATTTGTAGAACAATCAATAGAAACGCCTGCTCTCTGACATGACCTGTGATTGGCCAAAGTTTCCCATCATGGGCTAGATTTTCTAAAGCCTGAAAGCAGAGCCAAGAGGAGGTGCAGAAGTCTAGTTTTCTCTCAGACTACTTTAATTACATTGCTCAAAGTTTATCATGGGATTTTTGCCAAATGAGCCAAAACAAAACTGCCTACCCCAGCTGTAAGGTAGGACAGACTAAAAATAATTTTAGCAAATAGTAATGTTATGTCTCAAAGCTGAAAAAGCAGGAGATGTGGTACTGCTTTTCTTTAAGATGCAGTGTTTTTAGACAGAAAGCCTTTGGGATGCCCGGGTCCCCGGAGGGAGAGGGGTTTAAGGCGCCGTCCATGTATCCCAACAAGTCCAGCCAGGGACTGCAGTTTCATGTCATTCCCCATCTCTCTCTCCTCTCATTTTTCTCCTGTGTGTGAAAGAGTGAAAAAACGTCCTTTGCCATTAAAGTGAAATTAATAATCCGTAAAAAAAAATAGCCTCTCTTTTGCTACTGTATATTTCTTATATTAAATTTATCACAGAAAATGTAGGAAAGCAGACATTTCCCTTTTTAACATTAACCTCAGTAAACCATGATGCAATGCAGATGCAGGACGATCATAAACTCTTTAAACTCCCCATATAGATAGACACCTATTAAAAGTTGTTAAAAGGCATTTTAGGGTGCCAAAAAAACATCATTAAAAAGAATATTGTAGATTAATAATGTGTAAACATGTGTTTGAGTTTCAGTTTTCCTTTCAGTGTCCATTCATTTGAATGCTTCCTACAGGAATCATTACCCAGCGTCTTCCGTCTAACTTTAACCGCTCAGCACAACATAAAACTCCTGCCTGATGTTTTCAACAATCTTTGTCACTTTTCAGCAGAGAAGAGAAAGTCTAGGACCCCCCGCCGGACCCAGCAGCCAAAGACCCTCAACACACCAGAGGACTCCACCTATTACACCCTGATTCATGTGAGTCACAGAAAAAGAGACGGAGAACAATTTCAGATATTTACTACAACAAAGCTTTGCCGTCAGCTGCCATGTGACAACGTAACTGCTTCCCCAGCTATGGGCCACCACAATGCACTATTGATTGGCAATTTTTTTTCCCGTCTGCGCTACTCTTAACTACAAGAGGTACTGTCCAGAGTTTCTTTAGTACATTTAGTACAAATAATTTTCTTCAGCAGTTTGTTTTTAATGTTTTTTATTCAGTGTTCTCATCATGCAATTATTTGTAATGTTTCATGATTTCAGCGAACAATAGCCGAGCGCAGAGTAGCTCTTTTTGCAGCACTTAAGGTTTGTTTACAATGCTGTCAGTTCTGTTTAATTGACCTAGTTATATAACGTATAATGCATCTCATCAATAATTTAATCAATTAATAATGGAGACGTGAGATTCAACTTTTGATAAAGAGTAAGAAACTTTAGCAGTAGGAAACTTTAAACACTGTAGTTTAAAAACATGATTGACCCGATAATAACTTGATCACTCCCTGATAAATTTAATGATGCAAAATTTGCTCAAAGGTAAAGAGATTTAATATTTTAGAAATGCTTCTATTGATTGAAAAGTGAATAGCTGTCACAAATGTCTTGTAGAACAGTGGTTCCCAACATGAGGTCACAACCCCACAAAAGGCCACATGAATAACAGAGTCATGATGACAGGATAAACAGGATAGGAATGCTGAAAAATATAAACAGTATCTGCAACACAAAAATCTTGTTTGTGTTTGTTTATATTAATATTTGCTTTTTCTATAAGTTACTGGACACTTTTACCTTCTTAGGCCTTTAAAAAAAATCAAATATATCCCTAATTGTTGTAATATTCGCAATACAAGACAGAATGGAAAGACAAATTTGCTCCCTTGCTTCTCCCCATTGGAGTTACCTCTCTGGCTTTGGCAACTTTCTGCCCGCCTCTCGCATTTGGCACCATGGCTACATCAAGGAGTTGAGCTGTCCGTCAGTGTGTAAATGTGATTGACACAACATGAGGTCGTATTTATTTTAAAAGTGCAGCTATTTTGGACAAAAAATATAGACTTGGTAGCAAAGGCCTTATAAGTCTGTAGACATGCTAGCAGCTCTGTGAGGTTGCTCTCAGTCACAGCAGTTGTATGTGCTTAATGCTAATGCTAGCATGCTCACTGTGACGACGCTAATATGCTGATGTTTCACAAGTATAATTTCGATCATGCTTACTTTAGCATGTACAGCTGAAGCTAATGGGAAACAATTTGGTCACAAACCAAAGTATTAAGCAAATAAAAAGATGACCGACGGTGGCGCTAGAGGACAGATTATTACCAGATAAAACAAAACACAAACTTGGATAGAACAATACAAGACACAAATTATAATACAGTAAGCACTGTGAAACATGACTGATCTCTCTTCAAAAAAATAATAAAATGATCTCAGTCAGGATCCAGTTTGAGTTCTGCTGAGCTCGTCTCACTCCCAACTCTTTGACAGTGGACCTTGGCAGGAGACACTTGTACACAGAGGCACCCTTAGCAGCGGTATGATACACACAGGGCAGTGGCTTTTTCTGACACTGTGGGCAACTTCTTTATTTTCAAAAGCAAGAAAGTCCACATAGGGCAGATGGAAGGGGAGGGAAATGGGTCAAACAAACTCTGGACTTTCACCCTGGAGCCAGCTGACAGCTGTTGGTTTTCTGTGTGAAACCAAAAGTAAATGGAGTTATTTTAATAACAATGTATTGTACTGATATGTGCAGCATACTATGTGAGTGACATATGTCGCATGACGTGTGTCAGGCGACGTTACATGACATTGGTAATAACTGTGGTTATTGTAAGCCAAACCATGATGGGGTTTTTGTAAACCTAACCACAGGGACGGTTTTTGCTATGGGCAATGTGGGCAATCTATGTGAGGGCACACGAGCGCCCTCCAAAAAAAAAAAAAAAAAAAACTCGCCAGTTTTCTAGACTACCGCTCATTTCCACGTCAAGTTAGTGGAGTGGGCGCTGGGGCGCCCCTATTATCACGTTTCAACCAGCAGCAGAAAGGAAAGGCGAATCCTGGCGGTTGTGTGTTGAATGGGGGTCACAGACAGGAATTCGGCGGAGGCTCATAGTGCTCTGCGGAGCAAGATAACGGCTTACCGGCGACAGAGAAGTCCGACTCCAGGTCCAGTAATTTCCTCTTTCGTTGGTGTCATGACTGCCCAGTNTGATACTACTCAGAACCGTGATACTTTCACTGGTATCGTACCGTGGGGGGTGGGGAGCGGTGGGGGTTTGTGGGCCGAGGGATGGTTCGCCCAGGGCGTAAAACTAGCCAGGACTGCCTCTGCCTAACCAAATGCTTTGGGTGCCTAAACCGAAGGAAGTAAACTTAAAAATGAAGTGTTTTAACTTCTTTGTAAGTTTATTTTAAATACTATCTCCATTCAAGGAGAAGAAACTGTATTTTTCCTGTAAAAAATTAAGTTTATTTTGAAGACACATTGCATGTAACAAGCGTAAATTGACACGCCATCACTGAACATCCAAAACTGACGCAGGAGGGTACCTAGGGTGTTTCATTTCAACGTGTACCAAGTGTCTGTATTTGACGAGTTGGGATGAAAAAGTGTTCTTCTGCCAGTAAGGAGTTCAACATGTTGATCCCCAGAAAAAAAAGCTGTTAGTCCAAATGAGGATTTATGTAAGGGCACCTTACAATTCCCTCTGAATGCTCCACTGAGCCCGAAGTGGAGCCACAAGGTCACTGAGTGCCTGAGGAGCCTGATTGTGTTGTTGTTGAGATATTTGCTGCTAGCGTGGTTAAAATTTCTCTTTGGCTAACTGGTCTCAACTTTTAAACTCAGTCTTTGGGGGTTACAAGCCAAAGGTTGGGAACCACTGTTCTAAAACCACTTTCTTTTTTGCTTTAACTGAGCACAGAGATTGGGAGTGTTTGATTGACGTGTAGTTATCTCTCCTCTGTTTCTCTCCTCCCAGCGGTCCGTCCAGGATGATAAACGCAAGCCCAGGAAAGAGGAGTAAGTGTGCAAGTCCTTACTTCAACCGAATTTTAACAACCTATCACCACTGTTTTTAAGAGGTTGGCCTGCTGCCTGCTTGCTTGGCACAGCGGGTCAGGAGTAATGACTATAGCCCAGCGCCAACATAAGGACAGTGTCTGGGTCCAAACTTAATGATCTGCAGGATTACACACATCTTCTGTGAAATTAATTAGCCTCATCTTTCACCTTGGTTACATTAGCTAAACATACTGAAAATTTAATGTTAGGCATCAGGCATATTTGGTGTGGTGGTATGTAAGGTTGGTGACAAAAGGTGACTGGAGAGTGTGTGTGGATGTGTGTGTTCATGCATATGTATGTGTCGCACAGGCCACAAGGTGAGCGTACCGCCCAGAGTGAGGGGGTGAAGATAGACCGATAGGGCTGTGCTGAACAAGAAGGGGCCAGGGTACTTTATCACAGCAGTCTGAAGAGACACACACACACACACACCTTGATGATGCACACACACAGTGCGACACAGCGTTAAACATCAAGGGTAATAATTTGTAAGCAGATAAATAAAGCCAGCGATGGACAGGAGCAGTTTACATGCATCATTAGGGATGAGAAGGTCAGCAGGAAAGATTGCATCTCTGGCTGAAGCTGACAGCAGAGGAGGATGGGAGATGGGAGAGCGTGGGTGGTAAGAAGAGTGAAAACTGAAGAGACAGACAGAGGTGATGATGGTAAATGGGAGTAAAGAAATACAAAAGGAGAAATAGGGAGGCAGAGAGAAACAGTAATGGCAAACCACAGATTTCTTTTATTGACAATATTAAAGCAATGATCTATCACATGTCTGTTTTGCGCCCTCTATCTACAGATATGACACAGAAGGGATTCAGCCCTACTGCCAGCTCAATAAACCATTCTTATTTGCTATTTTCAACACTCAGTGTTGATGTCATTTCTGTGGAAAATTCCTCTGTACCTGGGAAAAGGGTGTGTTATGTTTCCGAAAGCAGCAAAAAACAGTCTGATGAAAATAATCAGAGGAAAATCCAGGTAGTTAGTGTGAGCAGTGAACCAGTGATGAACCAACCCTGGTTCAGCTATCAGGGCTGAACTGGTTCCCTGGTGTCTGAACCAGGTGTAAATACAAATTACATAACTACAAAAGCTCAAGCTTTATCCACTGAAATCCAAAAACAAGAGCCGACAACCATGTTTACAATAACTTCCAGAAAACCCCTGCATCATGTACATAAAATGAAATGTTGCCTCAGTTGGTTAGTGTTAAGCTACCTACAAAAGGTCCACCTAAACAAAATCACCATTAGTTTAAGTGTACAGTATACAGTATTTAGAATATTCCAAGCGTTTAACCTTGGTGTCAGACAGCCCTTTCCGACAGAAACTAAAATTGTTATCGCAAAGCCACAAGACTCCATTGACAAAAACAGTAATTTTACTTTGCAGAACACGGGAGTTGCTGGTTTACTATTGCCTCCATCAGTTTGTGTTTCGGGTAAAGCAATGGAAATATTCCAAATATATAGCTTCCATGCTATTAGATTTAGATTTGGTTTATCAAAGATGCTAGCAAAGCAACAAAATACATCAAATAAGCACAGCAGAAATGTGTGATATATAATATCACACATTGATATATATATATATGTGTATATATATATATATATATATATGTATATATATATATATATATGTATATGTGTATATATATATACCGACTTATCATTTACCTTATCATAGCACCAGAGGAGAAGGTTTTTATCAAAAAGTTGTCAGCAAAGCTATTATGGTCGATCCAGGGGGGTACATGGTAATCTGGACCTGATTGATTTCATAGCAATTCTTTCAATAATCATTGAGAAATTTCACTCAAAACCAAAAATATGAACCTCATGATGGTGCTAGAGTTAAAAACATTAGGATACCTGCAGTGCTATCTATCAATCTCAATTGTTTTGGTGTGAGTTGCAGGGTGCTGGAGATATCGACCGGAGAGATGTGCCTTCTCTCCAGTATAATGGAACTAGATGGCACTCAGCTTGTGGTGCTCAAAGTGCCAAAAAATACAATTGAAAAACTCAACAGCAATGTCTCTTTCCAGAAATCATGACCCAGTTACTCAAGATAATCCACAGACCTTGTTGTGAGCAGTTTCATGAAGAACCCATTTTCTTTCTCCCAAACTACACCCGTCAACTGTATCACCATGTAGGAGGAAATGTACATCTACTGCTAGCTCGCTTAGCACCACTGAGCTATCTAACGTTACAGCTAAGCGGAGAAAGATGTCATTGATGTTTACTTCTCACTCTGTCACAAGCACGAGCCTCTCCATGAGAAGATGCACAATGCCACGTGCTTTACTTCAGTGTTATTTGTTAAATTGTTTTCAGTGTTGATCCAGTTCTTTGTGTAAAAATGTGTTTCTATCATTTTATTCAGCCAGAAAACAGGGAGGTAATTACCATCAAACAGCACGTCTATCATGCTTCATCAGTGGGAAGATTGTGTTATTTGCAATTACAGTTATAAAGTCAGCTTGGGCCTCATTGCAGTGTTAGATCATCAGAGTTTACTGGAAAATCTCCACATGGGAATTCTCTTTTTCTCACTTCTGTGCAAATGGAGGTCAGAGCGGAGGTTTAACTTCATGACAGCATCCCTGTAGCTGAGGGTGAGGCTGTGGGGCTTTATACCTCTAGATACTGTTGGCTTCATAATTAGCCTCCTACCATCCTTTCCTCTGTAATCTGTCAGTTACTTGTCTGGCAAAATAAGTGTCTCAAAGCAAAATCCTGTCAGGACATTGACTTGAAAACATAAAATAGACTATTTTATCCTTTATCTTCTTCAGTAAATGGAAAAAAAATGTTTTCAAAATGACTACCAAAACACATTTTTGATAAAAGTCGTATCAGCTTGGGAGGTCACAATCACTTGTGGAAATTATTGACTTTTTCCTTCAGATTTTTCCCTTCACTTTAATGCAGAACAGACCTATTTATGTGTTTATTTGACAGGGACAATGCACAGCTTCTTAGCTGTGCCAGACTTTGCTATAAGCTATTTACATCTGTAGCCACTGGGCAGGAAACAAAGCATGTCTGTTGTGAAAATTAACAAAAAGGCCATTACAAGATTGTACATATTGACTACACAACAGCAACAACAAGATGTTGTGTAAGGTGCCACAAATTCCACAAGTAGGTCAATAGGCACCAACAAAGACACAGAGAATGTGGATCTGAAAAAGCAGCTCACATGTGGGAGGACACACTGAAAACAGAAAGATTAAACCTCATTTTTTTGAGTATATGGTTAGACCCAAGTTTAGACCCAAGTCTAACCATATCTGCTCAGTTTTTGAAGTTTCAATGAAAGTATTTGTTCAGATGTCGAAGTGGAACCAAACAGCACCAAGTCATTTGTCAGTGTTTTACAGATCAGGGAGCAAACATGGTTAGACCACAGCCACTGAGGCAAACTGGAAGTTAAAATGTCATGAATGAAAACAAAATATCTTGATAATATCTAAATGATTATCAGAGATCAAATAAACACCATTTTCATTTAAAACAAGATCAGAAGAAAGGATTAAGTCAAACATAGTTACAAAAAGTGAATAAAGCAAACATTTTCCTTACTTACAACAGGAAATCTAGAAACCTGTGCAGTCTGAATGTTCAGCTGTTGAGTATGCAGGATTTTGGCTTGAACAGCATGATAATCTTCACTGGACTAATAAAAAATGTATATTTTCCACCACAAAAATACCTGTCTGCAGCTGTACAATAATAGAAACACTCAGGATTTTCACAAACTGGTGCGTGAAGAACGCCAGCATTAAAATACTACGTCAGAAATATTAAATACAATGTATGAAGAGAAAATGTTATATAGACAGTTGGAGTTTCAAGCACATCTATGTCTAGTAATGTATCCAATCATATTTTTCAAGATAAATGGTAAATTGTACCTCTGATATCCACTGCCATGTGTATTAAAATGCTTTGTTTAAGTGTGTAAGGATATTTTATAGTCTCTTTGTGAGAAGACACACCTGTGATCTACCAGGTCTTGATTGCAGTCATTTAGGAGGGGTCTATATTAAGCCCCTGTGTTTCCTGCTCTGTAAGAAGTTGGCAAAGGCTGAAATGCATCAGTCTGTTTTTTTCTTTGTTTTAGGTCTCCCTTGTTTCCAAAACTCAAACTCATTATGTTTTCCTTTTTTGTTTGTCAGTGCATGTTAAGGCTGCACTGGTTCCTCAACGTTCCTAAATGGAAATGAAATCTATTGGGGGCTGTTCTGAATCACATGTAGTTGCTATTTCTGCAAAACCACTTCCTATGATATGCAACCTACATTTTACTGCTTAATCTGGACATTACTTTTTAACATTGTGTATCTCAGGACAGTTATCAAGTCAAGCACATTTGAAAACAACCCACAATGACCAACAGAACAAGAAGCTAAAATCTGAAATATAAGACCAAACAAAATTGACATGAACGTTCACAGCTCATACACACAAGTCAAAAAACAGCCACATTGGGACGATTCAAACTCTAGTGAGTAAAGTATGTTTTTAGCCTGGACTTAAAAGAGTCAATGGAGGGGGCAGATTTGATAGGTCTGGGGTCTTGGATAGTCTGGGACTTCAAAAGCAAAGGCACGTTCATCCCTGAGCTTAAATTCAGATAGCCACCCAGGAGCCAAAAAGCAGCCGACCTGAAGGACCTGGAGGTAGAACGGGTGGCTAGAAGGTCTGCAGTAAAGGAGAGGGCAGACCGTTTAGGAATTTTTAGACAAACAGGAGAACCTTAAAATCTTAGTGAATGGAGGCCAGAGTTGGGGGGATGTGGTCCCTCTTTAGGATAACTGTCAGGAGCCTAGCTGCAGTGTTCTGGTACAGTTACAGGCATAACAGGGATGACTGACTGATAATCCCAGTGTACATGAAGTTGAAGGCAAGCAAGAGTGTATAAAGGTGTGGATGATTTTGTTTTCATGACCGCCACCACTTCAAACTAGCATTTGGTATGAGTCACCAGACTGTATATAAACAATCACCAAAAAAGTGATGCCCAAGTGTCTGATTGTCCTCCTCTCATCCATCCCTTCCTTCTGTTCATGCTCCAGTCCAGGGAAGCTGCTGGATGTGGATGACCACTACTACCGTGAACTGTCCACCAGCAGGTCTGAACCCTGCATCCCCACAGAGGAGACGCCACCCAGCAGCCTGCCCGAGAGACGGCAGTCCATAGAGAGGAGAGGGTCTACAGAGACGAGGCGGTCCACAGAGCAGGAACCAGCTGCTGCCAGCAGACAGACCAGAGAGAGGGCCGTCACTGAACCAGCACCTCCCAAACCTGTCAGTGACAACAGGTACGTCCTTCTCTATGTGTTTGATATACCAAATTACCATCAATGGTCCAGAAAAGAGCAACAACTCAGAGCTCTTTTTTTGGAAAGCTGCAGAAAAATGGCCGTCATTATCAATATAACCAATGATATCAGCGTCTCTCATGCTTTAAAAGCAGCAGAGAGTTAACTTCCTATTTTGGAGATTCAGTGCTCTTTTAGGAGCATTCTTTGGACATGAACACAGCACGTTCATATGCGTCTCACACTTTGCACAGTTTGCATCTTGCCTATTTACAGTTAGTTCTGTGCATTGTAGACAAGCCAACTTGCCAACAGTTTGCAAGGCTGTTGGGTTAAGATGCACGCCCAAAAGAAAAGCCCAAATTTCTGGTTGAAGAAGAAACACACCTACTTTTAGACATCATGAAAGACTTGGATATCGGCAGGTTTTATGCAAAAATATCACAACGCCAACCTTTTCAAGAAGCTGGTTGAAGGAATAGAAGATGGAGGCGGTTGTGGTGTTCAATATCCAAACACTGCTTCCCTCTTTAATAAAAACAGCCACCAATGGGAAAACTTTGAGAAAAATCCTATTTTGACGCAAAGAAGCAAAATGGAACAAGAGCCAGCCGTTCCACTTTTCCATACTTTGACTTGATAAAGGATGTTAGGGCACAATAACCTGAGAACACAAGGCTGCATTTAAACAGGAATATTACTGGAATATTTATCCTTTTCATTAGCCATGTAAACAGCTTAGCAAGAATGCTGTCTTTATCAGAATAAGGGCAAAAACTGAAATATTCTGTGCATGTAAACGTACATGCAGACACTGAAATTCACATTATCATGGTTTCCATTTTTAACGAGGCTCATTTTTTGACTCAAAGGTCCTCTTACTAGCTTTCTGGGACCTTTTTAAACCACGCCTCACGGTCCAGGTTGTGAATAACCTCCTTGATTTTTCTCCAGCTGTCTCACTGATTTAAAGGAGCTGTATGTAAGAAATCTAAAGCAAATAGTCGTAAAATCCTCCTAATATGTCACAGAGACTAAGGAATAATGTTCATATAACATACTGATCTCACCGACAACAATAGTACAGCCAGAATATTTGCATTTAAACATTTTTACCGTCCGCAAATCATGTTTATGTTTTGAATTCGTGTTTTGGCCTGTTGCGCCACCCACCGCCGTCTACCAGTCACGCAGTCAGAAGAGTCTCAGCATCAGTTACATTTACGACTGAGCTACAGCAGCACAGCAAGCAGCGTTAGCAGTGTCCCGGTACATAGCATTAGCAACCGGCTCCTCCTCAACTGTATCCCTGCAGCAGCGTTAGCAATGTCCCGGTACATAGCATTAGCAGCCGGCTCCTCCTCAACTGTATCCTGGCAGCAGCGTTAGCAGTGTCCCGATACATAGCATTAGCAGCCGGCTTCTCCTCAGCTGTATCCTGGCAGCAGCTTTAGCAATGTCCCGGTACATAGTATTAGCAGCCGGCTTCTCCTCAGCTGTATCCCGGCAGCAGCGTTAGCAGCAGAGAAGCCGGACTTTCCCGGCAGCAGCGTTAGCAGCAGAGAAGCCGGACTTGGTCGAACGGTCCGCTGGAAAACCGAAGATCAAGGACGCGGCGACGCGGCCCTGCCACGGCAGCCGCCCGTGGGCAAACAAATCAGTCTCCAGCGTGCCGCTGTCCAGCAACCTCGAATCTGTAGGGGAGGGGGGGCGGACACGACTCGCGGCAGTATTTTGAATTTGAGTGCAGTAACCATTTTGGCCACATTCTTACATACAGCGCCTTTAATGTCTTTGCAATCTCAGAATCCATCAGCTATCAGTGTGGCAACAATAAGCCTCCAGGGCCAACTATTAATATATCTGGGTTTTCCGGTGCAGCCAGCAGATGTCTGGGCCAAGACTTCCTCTTTTGCTCTTATAGGCCAATCTCTGTAAACAGATATCTGCATATGAATGCAAATAAATAATAAATAAAAAGCGAATAAAAAAGCGAAATCATTGGCACATGATTGCTGATGGGTTCCCAGATTGCATTTCGGCCAGTGCTACTCCACACAGACTGTTTACCTGCCGCTCAAACGTGATTGGTCAATAAGAGACCTGAACTCTTCTGATAATATTTTCCTTTTACCTACAGATTCTGCAGATATCTGTTGATAGAGATTAATGTCTGTGTACACTGACTATATGATACTAGATGCTTCAGTTTGTCTGTAGGGAAACTGCTTGGACTCAGTAAAACGTGCGCTGTAGAATCCAATTTTGTTTGCTAAATTGGATTAAAAGGTTGCACACAAAGCAGTGCATTTAAATCATGAGATAAAGTGAGATATAATTAATTTGTCTTTTTTTAAAAGAAAACTGTTTGTATAGTTTTAATTTGAAAATATCAATTATAATTCCTGACAAATGAAAGACTGCAGATAGATCGCACAACACTGCTGCTGAATGATGGATACAGAGGGAGTGACCTTCATCCTACAAACAGCTGTGGATAGAGTTAAGAATTTTAGCTGGATTGCAATGGAACCATTAGGTACTTGCACCATCAGGATCAGTGTGTCTTTCTTTACAGATTTTTTTTTCACGCTTGCATTTCGCATTCCAGCCGTTCAAAATGACAAATCTATGTACTAATTTCATCTGTTTCCCAGTCCTGCCTGGTCACTGCCTCAGACAGCCCGCGCACATGATATATTGTTGCTGAAGATAATAAACAATATGAAATCTTTCCCCTGAATGTGGATCTTTAGATCTCATTTCTCATCCTGTTTTTTGTTTTTTTGGCTCAAATCTTTCAAACCATCTCTTATTGTTTTCCCTTTTTTTCCATCTATGTGTTTACTGCTCTCTCCTGTCGACAGGCGCTCCGTTCCCAGAATGCCCTCCACAGAGAGTCGGACTGACGACAACCCGTATGACTTCAGACATCTACTGAGGAAGACCTCACAGAGACGAAGGCTCATCAAACAGTACTGATCACACGACTGAACTTTTTTAGCCATTTGGCCCATAATCTGTCAGGATCTGAATGTGGCAGTGTGTTATCACGTGTCATGCTACATGATATGTGAGTATTTGATTCGTCACAGCTTCTTCATAAACCTTTGAAATGAAACAGAAATGAAAACTGCATTGATTATAAGTCATCGCTGTTCTTATTAATCTAAAAGCAGGACAGGATGAAGGTTAATGTAAATAATAAAATGTCACGTACTTAAATCTGTAAATGAAGGTTTTATTTATGTCATTTGTAAACTAGGCGTTTTTGCTCATGTTTGCTGTATCCTTTCCTCTCTGGTTTGGTAAATATTGTGTTTGAGGTTATATATTTAAACTAGAATTGTGTAAAATATCTAGAGATCGTGTAAATACAAAAGCCATGCTCTTTCACTTGAATACTTTACATTTCAATCCATTTTGAAGGATGTATTTTCTGAAAAAAAAAAAAAAAAAGCTGCTTCAGTGTTGTCACATTGTAAGAAATGTACATTCTCTCCTCTGCTGTAATCTCTGTTTTGTTCATTTAAACATAAAATGTATCAAATTCCGTGTGATGTTTGATTTATCTAACATTTAGCATAGCTGCCCCCATGCAACACGAGTTCATGTGGAAGTGATGTCTCATTACCAACTTTTTTTTATTGTCTGTTGTACATATTTCCTCACACAACTCCATTTTAAGAAGGTCACAAAGGAGAAGGTTGTGATCTACAAGATGTTCCTCAGTAAATTCTTGTAGATCGAAACGTTGCCTTAAAAGAACAGAGAATTAATTTATAACCTACAGTGTGCAGACCGTCTTTGTGACCTGCAGTGAAGTATCCTTTGTGCATGCTTGATCCCTCTCCATTTTCTTATTCCCAGCTCATCAAATACCGCCGCTTTGTCGGTGATATCTGCGGGAGATACCGACGCACAGAGGCACGCGCAGCTGCAGTTGTTGACACAGAGGGCAATAACTGACCTCTTTAAATACCCCAGCTTTGTCCTTGGATGTCCGCATCAGATACCAACGCACAAAGGCGTCCTTTGTGCACCAGACTGCAGCCAGTAAATAGCAAGAAAGAGCTTTTAGTCTGGCCCACGTCCGATCCACTAACATGGAGAGGATGGGCTTTATGACCAGTACTGCAGCCAGCCACCAGGGGGCAATCCAGATGTTTTGGCTTCACTTTTGAGGGCTGTCACGTTGTCCATCTTTCTATACAGTCTATGCATATGTCTCATGACGTATGTCACATGACGTTAGTAACAAACGTACTTATTTTAAGCCAAGCCATGATTTTTTTCCTAAATCTAACGACGTGCTTTTGTTGCCTAAACTTACGGAAACAAACATAAAATCTAAGTGTTTTACCTTTGCTGTAAATTTACATTATGCCATAAGACTGTATGCATGTAACAAGCAGAAACTGTACATTTCCTGTGTATTTTAAAAAGGCACAATGCATGTAACAAGCATAAATTGACACGCCATCCTGTAACGTCCAAAACTGACGCAGGAGGGTAACTCGCATGTCATATTTTCAAAATTAGGTCCACTAACAAAGCGGAAGTATTTGAACACACCATTTCAACTGAAAACACTTTATTCCTTCAGGTCTTTGGTGGTAAAAAAAAAAAAAAAAGGTTGAGGATATCAGAGAGAGTGAACAGAAGCAGCTGTGTCATGTTGATATCAAACCAGCCCCCTGGTAAATTCCTCCTCATGTTTTCTTCCCCATATTGGCCCGAGGATTTCTCTGAGATGCAACCTCTGACCTTTATGTGTGTGACATTTTAAAGGAGAGAACCCCCATGGGGAGTGTTACTGAATCCCCAACAGCATGCTGACTGCACACACTGGCACAAAAAACTACATACAGCCAAAAAAAACAAAAAAACAACAAATGTCCAGACAAAACACAGACAGCAAGGAACGATGGGGATAGGCTCTAGCCATTTTATGCATCAATTATGAATACCTCAGTCAAGATTTTTTCCCTTAGTATTTTTATTCCTCTTTAGGCATGAAAAACAAAACATAAAAATACATAAATACATTGAAATTCATTTTTTCAAACATGGCTTTTTCGGGGAGTTTTTCCACATTTCCCATCAGGATGCATTTGAGTTTTCAGCTAAAGTTTATAAACCAGTGAATTAAATGACAGATTATAATTTATAGTTTTGCTGTTAAACTAATGTGTTCACATATTTTAACATTTTCTAATACTGCCCAGTGTGCTGCAAAAGCATTGAGCCATACTCCTCAGCCTCTCCTCTCTCTGTTTCTACTCCTCACTCCTGTCTCCTCCACCCTCCCTCATTTTGGTCCTTGCTCCTGGCACCTCAGCTGTAGGAATAAAATGTACAAATTTTGAAAACAGATGAAGTTCCCCTTTGAAGCCAAACAGGCACTGCAGATGACACATTTTTTGTAATTGTGATAACTAGTTGAAATATAGCCAGTGATGTGTAATGCCCAGTTTAGAGGACAGATTATTACTCTGATTTTTCTCCAGATTTAAAACCAATACTTGGAAATTTTAACAAGTGTATGACTCCTTAGATGTTACTAAATTTAATTTACCTGGTATAGAAAGATTGGCAAGATATTCCTGAGCTGCACAACATTTCTTTCATCTTGTCGGCCATCTTGTTTTTGAGAGATTTGTGTTGCATTTACAAGGACTGGCCAGTGGGTGGCAGTGTATGTCATGACGCACTAGGGTCCACTTTCGGGATGTATACAAAACTATAGCATCAAAATCTGCACACATACAAGAAAATGGCTTTCAAATAGTGACCAGTATGTGTGAAAGAAGGCGCAAATATTGCTGTTTTTGAAATACTTCATACTTTAAATATTTAACACAGCTATTAATATAAGAAAAACGAATTAAAAATAACTTTAAAAAATCAGCATAAGGCCTCTGCAGATTTACTGTAATTTCATACACAAATATTACAGTATCATCACGACTTTGCCACAGGGTTCACTTTATTTTAATGAGTCTTTTGTGGCATTAAATGGTTGCTGGCGATTGCCTTCATAAATCATAACAGATGTGGCTCGGGCATGATGCCCGCAGGCTGCGTTTGCTGTCAGTCATGTTGAAACGATAAGAAAACAGGCAGAACATGTGACAGTGTTGGATTGTATGTGTTGTGATTTGTAGCAGATAATGTGTGGAATTATGGTCTGATGGTATTTCAGCTTTAATTTTCTATTTTTTGTCTTCTTTTTTTGTTACTTTAGCCTCATCCAAAATCTACAACACAGTGTCCATCCATTTTTATGCTGGATAATTATATTTATATGCAACCATAAAAACAGAGATCTATAGAAATTATTCACCCTGAAACAAATAAACTACAGTAAGTAAACAAGTAACGGATAATGATACTTTTGGAGTAACGAGCCCCAGCACTGACAGCTGAGAGGAGGGACCCATGCGCACTTTTCTGCATTTGAACCAAGTCTCCTCGCCGCCCCGCTGCTTCCTCCACCGGAGGCGGGCAATTAGAGCAGCCGGTCTCCAAGAAAATAGGTCTGCGGTCGCCGGGCAGATGAATTAGTTGGCATTCACTGTCTGTATGGAGGGTAAGTTTGTGCGCGCACGGGCACAAAATGTTGGGGATGTATGGAGTCACGACGCGCTACGCAACGCAGTTCGTCATGACTTGAAGTGAATCACGATGGGATTTCTTTAGTGACGTGACATTTAGGTTAGAAGCAATTAGGCATGGCTTGTGTGTGCTGCATATTTACCAGCAGCTGTGGCATATAGCTGCTTTTCACCACTTTTTTTGGGCTGCAG
Organism: Epinephelus moara; assembly: GCF_006386435.1. Classification (NCBI taxonomy): domain Eukaryota; kingdom Metazoa; phylum Chordata; class Actinopteri; order Perciformes; family Serranidae; genus Epinephelus; species Epinephelus moara. Next base: position 12,847,349 of record NC_065516.1, read on the forward strand.
TTTGTTTTTATTTTTATTTCCATCCAAAGCAGGCATCTCAACGCAGCTGAACTCTTGCACTATATTTCCCATGAGGTGAGGAGAGCGTGGTGCGCCGGATTTCTCTTGGAGGACGCTGCTTTACGCTCCGTGCACCTGTGGACGCCTGCTAAAAGAGCACCGTGGACGCCTTTTGCGTGTCTTTTTTTTCTCTACCATACGCGTTTTATTTTTAGGGTCTTTCCCGCAGCACAAAGCGTCTATCGGATGCACGGCTGCAGCAGTCGGAGAGGTCTGGTCACATTCAGCACCACATCAGCTTTGAACAGCGCCGGGTCGTCGCGTGTGGATGGGCTCTGTCGGTCTCCGTGTCTCCAGCAGCTCCTAACTACCGGCAACAATGGCATCGCAGGGTTTCTGGTCTCTCGGCGGAGATAATGCGGGGGCCAACACCGGGAGTCAGAGCCCCAGTACGCGTGAGTGGCTTTTTGTCTTGAAAGCAGCTGTGATGGAGCGGGGCGCAGCTCTAATTCCAGTGCATTGTCTCAAACCAGTGCGTTTGGCCGAGTGAAAAACCAAACAGGCCTACTGTGTCTATCTGCTTTACGCATTTTTTTTTCGTTTCACCCTGCAAGATGCGAGAATGTTGCTCTTTTCCTCTAACTTGCATGGCGCCTTTTGTGCTTCTGTCGTAAAGTTGGACTCCTGTGCATCCTTATTTGATTTATCCCCTCTCTCTTGCAGCCAGGGCTTGGTGCCAAGCGGCGGCCCAGAAATTATCCGGAGGAATTGGATCGAAATTATGTGGTATGTCGGAGGGAGTGGGGGGTTGGTTGGTGAGGGGGGCGCAACGTGCCAGTTTTTACCAATCGTTTCATTCACGTTCTGGCCTTATCGACAGCGTAATAAAAATATCTTAATGCTGTTTTGTGATGTTTCAAAGCGCTGCTAAATGTCGGGGAAGTGGAGAAAGCCGCCGAGCCGGCCGCCAAGCAGCCGCCGGGGACAGAAGCTGCAGGCACCTGCGGCTGCAACAAATCCTGCAACTGCACCAAAGCTGCTGTGGTCTTCTCCAACCTCTATTCAACAGGTACAAAAGCATGCTGCAAACCTGGAGATTAAACACTGCCGGACTCCTGATCTGTCTCATTGAGTCACAGCTTGGCCTTGCTTTGGATTACCGTCATTTAGTCAGTGTAAAAATGACATAAAAAGTCATTATTTATTATAAGTGTAGTTTTTTTTTCTTTTTTAAATGAAAGAAAAACAGCAAGCAATGTATAAATTGGCATTTTGCAAATCGATTTTATTTGTCAATATCTGTTATTTAAATGTCATTTTATTGATCCGCTTTATTCTTTGTTCCCACCGCCAGTAAAATACACATACAAATAAAAATAAAAATGGCAGAACATGTGCAAATTTGGATGGAATTAATCATAATGTGCTTCTTTTACATTAAGATTTAATATGCGCAATATTCAGTAAACTATAGTGGACATTTTTGCAGTTTTTCCAGAGAGGTCACCTTCAGCAGAATCTCTTGCTCAGAGGTGTTGAACGTTGCATGAACTCCAAAAACTTAGGTTAATTTTCAGACCTTAAATGTAACAAAATATGTTGTTTTTTTTGTCCCGTCTACAGGCCTGCAGGATAATTTCACAACATCGAAAAGAATGCATGCAAACATGATTTTATGAGACTCCTCTGCACAGAAATATAAATCACAAAATGTCTCCCCTGCTGCTGCTGCTGCTCACGCGTTTGTTTATTTATTTATATTTTATTTACAGACCTGTTACCTGCCATGGACGGCGACACCAAAACAATGACCTTCCTGCAGGAAGTTGTGGATATTTTACTGGCCTACATCGTGGAGTCTTTCGACCGGGACACCAAAGTTATTGATTTTCATTATCCAAACGAGCTTCTTCAGATGAACAACTGGGAGCTGCAGGGCGAGCCGGCCACCCTGGATGATATCTTGATCAGCTGTCGCGCTACTCTCAAATACGCCATCAAAACAGGTCAGGCCTGCAGGCTCAAATGTTTCATACATGCTTGATAAATAAGCTGCTTTATTTTTGACTATTTAAATGTGCTAAAAACAGTTTCAGTGTGGCGTGTTAGGAAGTATTCCCGCTTTAAAGCTGCACCTGACACATTTATGCAGGCCTAAATCCCGGCCTGCTGCATTTCTTTGTGTGAAATATGTCTAAATCACAATATATAGACATATTTAATAACTCATACAATGAGGGGGAAGAACTATTTATAGCATAGAGTCCTAGATTATAACAGAAAAAAATCACAAACTTGATTTTTAGGTGAATCCTATCTCCATTTTAATTAAGGTTTATCCTGCAAAAATCTACACAGTGAAGACAGAATAAAACAAAGCACAGAGCAGAAAGCAATCTGTGTTTAAAAAAAGATAAAAATAAATAATGTCTATAATAAAAAATCAACCTGCAAGTTGTTCTCCTCCTCCTCCTCCTCCTCCTCCTCCTGGCCACCAGACCGATAAATGCAGTGACGCAGTAAATCTGGTTCACCAAGTAGGAGATAATAGGCTAATAACCAGCAGGCTTCATAGGCCAAGTCCATTATCCTCTCGGCACTGACACATGCAGGGGAAAATTTACAGCACAGCATAGAAACCCCCAAAACAAATACAGATATACATTATATAATTTTTTATTTTTTTTTGCAGCTCTTTAACTCCATTTGATCAGATTATAGACATGTGACAAATTGCATATGACAGATATAAGGACATTTTAAAGTGTTTTATAATGCACAGTATTTGTAACAATTAAAACTCCTTCTGTGAAGACATATTCTATATTATTAACTGTCTCTTACTGCCGTTCATGATCTGTTATACACCAGCATCCACTCATGGGTGCACATGAGTTATAGACAAGTTGTTGACAAATGCATTACAAATGTAACAGCTTAAACTACATTACAGTGTATTATAAGCCATTTATTACTGTAAATGTTTATTATCACAGCTAAATTGAGGAAGTTTAAGTAGAATCAGGGTCAGAGTAGGATTTATTGCCAAGAAGGTTTTTACTCATGAGAGATTTGCTTTGGTTTTTGGTGCCAACATGCAACAAACAATAAACATATTAAAAGGAAATGATAATAAAATAAGGCAAAAATTCAAGTGTCTTCCTGAGACAGTAATTGTGGATCAGACTTGTTAAGGAGACATTTAGAATTTCTTGTTTAAAAAAAAAAGAAAAACATTTAATTTAGTGTTTTTTTTATAGCTCCTCAGTGTGTGATGTAACCTGTAATATTAAACAAAGGTGGGGAAACTCTATCTTGGTGTTTATACCCTCCACTAAATTCCTACATTACCCATACAACACCAAATGCTTTCATTATTTCTCAAGATGATTTAAACATCACCGCAGCTGCATTTCTAACCTGCAATTAAAGCGTCGACGAGATGACAGTGTCTCTGCCTTTTTCACAAACTCAGCTTAAACGCACAGAAATTTCAATTTTCCTGACGCCTGATAAAACTGTTCAAATTGCAGCCATCTCACACCCTTTTCCCCCTCTTCCTCCTCAGCCCACCCCAGGTACTTCAATCAGCTCTCTACAGGATTAGACATGGTCGGACTGGCAGCCGATTGGCTAACGTCCACCGCCAACACCAATATGTAAGTATGTGGCCCCCTTGCTTCATCATGATTTTAAATGCTGATAATGATAATGACAATGAATTCCATTTCCGGTCCATCTGTATGCCGTCTGCACGTGCTGATAGCGGCTTCTCTCTTTTTTTTCACTCAATCATGGCAAATGAAAAGGGTGAAATGAAAGGCAGACCCCCTCCTTTATTCCCCCTCCCACCTCTGCCTTTTATCCCTCCCCCCTCACCTCCAATCTCCATGGGGATTCAAGGGGAGAAAATTAGCCCTGAAATTAAATTCAGACTAATCTGAAGCTAATTTTGGTGTGTGTTTTTGGGGTGATAAACTCTGCAAGAGTCAGCCTTGGCAACTGTGAGGCACTGCAAAATAAGCCTGAAAGCACATTTGGTCTGAAATGTGGCCTGCGCAGTGGAAAAAGAAACGGATGCTCGTACATTTTGTTCAGAAGCATCAGTGCAAATGAAAATCTTATTGCCTCCTCAGAGTGGAAGGTGTGGCCTGTAAGACCACCGAAATTCTGCATCTTTATCTTCAAAGAATTTGAATTATTCAGTGTTTTATCTGCCATCAATTTCAACTCTGAAACAGCCAAACTGGGAAAAAAAAGTCAGTTTACTGGCTATATCCTGGAGATGAGTCATGCACATTTTTGTGTAACAAGCAGCATGTGATGTCCCTTGTGTAACGCAGGTTCACCTATGAGGTGGCTCCTGTCTTTGTGCTGCTGGAATACGTCACTCTGAAGAAGATGAGGGAGATCATTGGCTGGCCGGATGGGCGAGGAGATGGCATTTTCTCTCCTGGTATGTACGGCGACGCCAAACCCACCACCCCTCTGTTTCACTGGAGATGGAACTGCCTCTGTGTGTGTGTGTGTGTGCTGTAATTTGCATTTTGATGATATAAATGGAACTCGTTTCAAAGCCAATTAGCATAAAATAATTTTTCCAACTTAAGCCCCCACCTCACCACCCTCCCTCCAGTCTTTAATTCCTCCCATGCTTTTCTGTCTGACACGTGGCGAGGAGCAATCACTGGAGAATGTGATGACAAAGGCCATGATTGGCTCTGACATTGTGGACAGTTGGATGTTGTGTCATTGCTCGATGCGCTCCTGATACACTGTGAACAAAGGATTTCTGTTGTTCTATCATTATAACAAACATGCACGGAATTTTTCAAACCGTGCTCTGAAGCCCTGCGTTACTCCCATGAGACTGTGCCAGTCAGGGCTGTGATGTGGGCCTGACACTGACTGGCTGTAAATCACTGGGTCCTGTCTGTCCTCCAGGTGGTGCTATTTCTAATATGTACGCCATGCTGCTGGCTCGCTTCAAGATGTTCCCCGAAGTGAAGGAGAAAGGAATGTCATCTGTTCCCCGACTGGTGGCCTTCACATCCGAACATGTAGGCATTTATGTTTTAATTAAACTGTCAATATGTGTCCTAATGGATCAAATAATGAACATTGACTTTCTTTAACCAAAAGTCCAAGATCATCCTCTCCAGTGGAGGAATAACTTTTTATTTTCCACATTAACCGTGGCTGTGCTTGATGTGTGTGTTTTAAAAGTGCCTTTGTGTCATGTTCATACCACCAGCGCTGATATAAAGCTGACATTATGTGTGTGAGACGCTGCAGGACACAAGGTGACTGGTGTGTCTGCCACATTATATGTCACCTCCTTCATCTTTAAAGGACATTTAAAAGATGCTGTGAGGCAAAGACGCCATTTAGTGACACACAAACCTTTTAGAGCTGCCTGACCAATGTTATATTTCCAGATGTTTTCCCCCTCCTGTAACCTGGTGTGCAGACAGTTCAACATAATTTCTATTTTATTTCTTCTTTGTCTCATTTTCAGAGCCATTTTTCAATCAAAAAAGGTGCGGCAGCTCTTGGCATCGGGACAGAGAGTGTGATCTGCATCAAAGCAGACGAAAGGTAAAGTCCGCCTCTCATTTCAGCCGTATAAATATAAATGGTGTGGGAATACTCTATGGAAACTCTGCATGCAAGCTTCATGCATGACAACTCAGTGCAGAGAAAGAGAGTGTCCCCCTAAACAATGTCCGTGTCCACTCCACACAATAAAATCCTATCCAGACAGAGAATGTCTCAGGGAATGTCAACCACAAAATATTTTAACTAATCAGACCTTAAATTTGATGCTAACGCTAGCTGTTGGAGCTAGCCCCATGCCTTGACCAACATTTACGTTAGCAAATGCATGTCAGCTGCGTCTTCATCCATCTCATCTGAATTACAAACTAAATTAAGCCATAACCCAATTTTGGCAGCAAGCTAGCTATGACCTGGAGGTATGACATCAGTTAAAACAAAGGATTTCATTGGTCGAGCCTACATTTCCGCAAGCGGACATCTGCTGAAAATCAAGGTCTTTCCAAATAATGTTCTGCTGGGATGTGCAAGCATTCATAAGAACCCTCAAAATCTGTTTTTGTAAATTTCCATCCAATTTTTTGGACAAAAATCCATGCTTGGTGTAAAAGCATAAAATTAAAAGTTCACATATAAATTGCAGTGGTGGAAAGTAATCAAGTACATTAAATCAAGTGCTGTATAGTAGTTCGTGTTGTAGTAGTTTTACTAGTATTTCCGTTACTTAACGTTTCTAAAAGTCCAGAGGAAAATGTACATTTACTCCACTACATTTATAGATGGCTGTGGTTACCTTGCAGATGAAGATTTTACTGAAAACGGCACATGATTAGCTTATACAGTCAAATATCAGAGATCAAACCACTGGTTACCAACCTTTTGGTTTGTGACACCCTACAAAACAAAGTGTCTAGTTGGGGTCCTTTTGAGGCCATAGAGGTATATACTGGATATTTAATCTGCAAACTGTCTCCCAAAGGATTGAATGATGAGATACCATGGCATGTCATCCCATAGTGGATTTGGGGATCTCAAAAGACCGATTTACACAGCATAAGAGTATACAATGTTGACCGATGTGTTCATTCATAAGATCATCAGAACATTTTTGTAGATAATATTGTAAATAGACTTTATTGTGTAAGGAGCTTGAGTTTACCAGGTTTTTCCCATGTTTTTCTTGTTCCCTTGTTCTTTCGTTTGTGGGATATGTGACACATGGTGCACAGGCTGTTGTCAATTATTAAGAAATACGCCCACAGCTGATGAATTCCCCCACACCTGTACATACCTTTGAAATGGGTGGAGCAGTTTCTGTTTAAGCTCAGTGCTGGAAATAATGGTGTTGAACACTCTTGACGAAGGTCCAGGAGGACTGAGATGTTAGTGTCACTAATACATTGTGAAGCTGAGCAAGAGCAGTGTGTGGGATTTTCTGTTCAGAGGCCCATAGAGGTAAAATTATGAAATATTTCACAAATAAGTTGAGAATTTGAGAAAATTCCAGAAAGGTTTTTTCTTTTTTCCTTCTCCCAAAAATCACCTCTTGACCCCTCAGATTTATCTTGTGACCCTTTTTAGGGACCAGCCCCTTAGGTTGCGATCTCTGAACAAAACTGCCTACAGTGCCTGTATACAGAGCAGTTAAACCCAACTTTACCTCAACCAGCTACAGCAGTAAAATGCTGCTTACACTTTGATGCATCAGTATGAAGCACATGTTGCTGATAATACTTAAAGGAACACTTCATCCCCAATATGATCATTTATATATCAGTTACTCACCCCATGTTACATTGAATTTGTGAAGAATTTCTTTTTTCTTGTTTGTCTCCAAAATGAACAAAGAATCCAAATACAAAGAAAATTCTGGATGAATTGAAGTCATAGGGGTCCACGTTTTACAACAGCAAAACTATATGAAAACATTCAAACTCTCACACAACTCATGCAGAATAATCCAAGTCTCATTCACTCAGTCGTATGCTCAGTACTTCCAAAACAGATGTGTTTTTTGAAAACCTTAGTATTTAAAACTGAACAGAAAGTGAAACTTCTCAAAGCCAGACTCCATTGAGAAAAACAGTAATTTTACTTCACTGAACATGGGAGCTGTTCGTCTACCATGGCATTGATCAGTTGGTTAGTTTATGTTATTGTTTTTTTTCAGTTTCAGTTTTCTTCAGGACATTTTCTTGTCATGAAGTATTTTGATATTGATTTCTTGGTATCATCACATAAGTAAAAGATCTGAATACTTACTCCACCATTAATGAATTCACAAACAACTCAAGATGCAACTGAGGCTTATTTTTTCCTTGCAGTGGTAAAATGATCCCAGCCGACCTTGAGAGGAGAATACTGGAGGCGAAACAGAAGGTAATGAGATACACATTAATAACACAAGCTATAAATACTGCAGATATTACTTCATACAGCCCTCATTTTCTGATACTCAGTCGACTGAAACCACCCTGATTATGAAACATGTTGGCATTATTATAACTGCATCAGCTGCTTTGTATACAATCATTTCCTGTTTGTGTCTCTGCAGGGCTTTGTTCCTTTCTTTGTTAGCGCAACAGCGGGCACAACAGTGTACGGAGCCTTTGACCCGCTCATCGCCATTTCTGACATCTGCAAAAAGTACAGTGTCTGGATGCATGTGGATGTGAGTAAAACAAACTGACCTTTTCATATGGAATCTGCATAAACATCTCCAACTGCCTCGTTAAAAACTCTGTTATTACCTAAAACGTCTGCGGTGCACAACATCTCTCCACAGCAGGGGTTTTAGTGAAGGAATACACAGAGCTCACCAGTGAGTTTGACAAATCTATTATGTCTGTCTCGCCTCTAACCGCTTGCGGTTGACCCAGATAGGAGCCAGCCATTTCCTATCTAACACTGGGGATTAGAAAAACTGGAACAGAGGCTGTAAATCATCTCCTCCCCTGACTTTGCCATCATGGGCCCTCTCACTGAAGGAACTCTATCTATTAATGAAGGTGATTTAGTCCTGACAGGGGGACACCTCTATTAAGAGGCATAAATGGCCTTATCTATCATGCCTCAACTGGCTGAGATGAGAAAAAAACAACATCCTGCTTTGGAGTGTTGTGGCACCTGCTGCTTTTGTCGGAGTATGTGCTGTTGCGGGTGCAGCTCCCCGTGAAATAAATGTGCTCTGTGGCCTTCTTAGCTCTCAGTAGGAAACATTATGAGGCTGGATATCCAGAGACAAAACTGGCAAAAACATCCACATGAACTTCTCACATTTAGACCTTTTTGAAGCTGATAATGATATCAGTGTTTGGAGTAAAGAATATATAAGTCGTGAAGAATGTTCTGACCTGCTATAGCTAATGAGCTGGAGGAACCTTCAAAGCAGTTAAATGAATATATATGCAACGAGTGCAAGTTTCGCGGCAGTTTCATTGCAGATTTATTGAGAGAGCTTTCACAATATAATAGGGGGACAACACTAACATCATAAGACTTAAAGGGACAGTTCAACTCCTAATCAAAAATATATATTTCTCCCTCTTACCTGTAGTGCTATTTATCAGTCTAGATTGTTTTTGTGTGAGTTACAGAGTGTTGGAGATATCAGCCATAGAGATGTCTGCCTTCTCTCCAATATAATGAAACTAGATGGCACTCGGCTTGTGGTGCTCCAAGTGCCAAAAAATATATTTGGAAAAATTCAACAGCAATGTCTCTTCTCAGAAATCATGACTCATCAGTACTCAAGATAATCCACAGACCTTGTTGTGAGCAGTTTCATGTAGGAACTATTTTCTTACTACCAAACTACAACTGTCAATCAGGTCCCAAGAAGTGCTGCACACTAAGCAACTGATTTTCATAGTGGCCAAAGAATGGAATCACAACTTCTGAGTCGCTCATGTGATGCCATTAGGCCCCAAAACCTTTTTTCTCATAGACTAACATTGGAAAGGAGATGCCTGTAAATCCATGGACACATTTTTCTGAGCATCACTATCCCCATTAAAACGATTTGTCTTACTATCAGAAGTTGATTCATTTGGTCCGATAACATTCCAAAAGTTTATAAGAGCCACATGAATAAATCACTTTATCCTCATTTAAGTTAACGGATTGTTAAACCAGAGGTAGCCAGCTGGGCCTGTGTAAGTCACAAGTGCGCTTGCTCTAAGCAGTGTCGATCATCCAGGTAATTTTATACGCTGCAGACTGACGTTTTTGGCTTCGTGCACCACAAAGCAAATCTCATAGGAATGAACGGCGTTTGATTTTGAGGTGAACTGTCCCTTTAACAGCAGAGGTCTACCGATGAATTGGCCAGGTCGATATATCAGCCAGTGTACCTTAGCTAAATATGTGTAAGCAAACGTGATCACCATTTTGTTCAGCCACTAAAGAGTACTGACTAGTTCCTCATTTTTAGAATTAGGGACAAATAGAATTCTTAAAAATTGGTCATTACTGTACAAAGTTTAGCATTTGTCTTGCCATCTGACTTGTAGGGAGATCTAGGCTTGTTACAGGTATACTATAAAGGATTGTCGTTTACTATCTGTTTGTAAAAACATTCACTAATGGAAGTATAAGTAAAACCCAACCCAAGATTCTGTCAGTTGGCCTGTTTGCCTCACTATATTTGTGTGTGGTAACTCGTTGCAGCCTTTTAATAAAACCCGACGTCACCTGAGCGCTGTGGGGGTACACACTAATGAACGTCCCAAGCACAAAATAAAAAATAAAATATACTTTCACACACTTCTAGTGGGTCATGAGTGATGACTGAGGGGGATTTTGTCTGTATCAGTCTATACATTGTGTTTAAGGAAAATCCTGCAGGGTATATCTTAAATTAATTGTACTAGATTTCAATTTTCAAATATTCATTTATTTAGAAGATTTTTAAGTCAGTTTTATTGAAGTCTCCTAATATCATTGCATTTCTACTGTACATATACAGACTTCCCTCTGCACCTGCAGAGTCTATCAAGTGTTTGAATCGAGTCCAACTCTTACAAATGTTTCTACTTAACCTTCACAAAAAGGCACTCAAGATGTATTGACTCTGGGCGCAATGAACTCAAAGACCAAGTTAGAGTAAGTGTAGCCACACTACCACCCCTGGAATATCTGTCAGCTCTTTATGAAGAGTAATATCTGAGTTCAATTTTATTTAGTTTTATATTTTTATTACAAAGCCATGTCTTATATAGTGATAACACTGGGTTTATGCAAGACAACCCATGCACAAAGCAACTCAGTTTTAGACACAAGGCTTATAGCATTGAGACGAATGATTTTTGATCCCCTAATGTCATTTAGTTTGAAGTATTCATATGAATTTAAATGAGAGTTTAGTAGAACCAAAGCTTTGAGGCAACTTTGCTGAGCTTGTAGAGATTTGATATATTAATCACAACTGGATAGACACATAAAACACAATTGAGGTTTTGTAAAGGATGGGGAACTTTCAACGGACATATCTTTAAAAGAACGGTCCAAATCAAAGCAGCTGAGGCCAAGATATCCTGACTTTAGTTTACCAAAATCCTGGATCCTTCATTCATATCTTTAAGACTTTAAACTTATTTTTCATGTATAATCAGTGGAGTGTCCCTTTAATAAAAATTATTTAAACTTATATGTTTCTTTGTTATGTGTGTGTCTTGTCAGGGTGCGTGGGGAGGAAGTCTGCTCATGTCCCGGAGACACAGGTGGAAGCTGGACGGGGTTGAGAGGCAAGTAAAAACGTTCTGGGGGGGTAAACACAAACTGAGAAGAAGCTAACGAGCATTTGAACCAAACAGCTAAACTAAAGTTTTTGTTACCTGCAGGGCCAATTCAGTAACATGGAACCCACACAAGATGATGTCAGTCCCTCTGCAGTGTTCAGCCCTGCTGGTCAGAGAGGAGGTACGCCTCATCGTCACATTCATATATGTGAATATTTGTTTTTGGTTTTCTTGTGGTGATAATAAACATTCTGGATGTGATTCCACAGGGTCTGATGCAGAACTGCAACCAGATGCACGCCTGCTACCTGTTCCAGCAGGACAAGCACTACGACCTTTCCTACGACACCGGAGACAAAGCGCTGCAGTGCGGACGCCACGTGGACATTTTCAAGCTGTGGCTCATGTGGAGAGCTAAGGTCAGGACAAGCTAACGTGGACATTTGCTTTTGCTCATGTTTGTGTGAAGTTATTTGATATATAGACTGATTTTTTTGGTGTTGGACATCCTAGTCAGTGTGTGATGTCAGCCTCTAGACATATATTTAATTATATATGAAATCAATCAATCAATAAAATAAATATATAAGATAAACTTATAAAATATATAATAATAATTATAATAACACCAATGGTTTCGGGGATTTTTTCTCGTGAACACATGTCAGGGATACTCAACCTGCTATGACCGGGGGCCACTTTTGCAAAATGAAAGTAATAAACAAACATTAATAATATTTATCAGATAAAATGAATCAACATTAAAAGGCCCATAACTCATCTTTCTTTGAAATTCTTTATTTTCAGATTAACAGGTTTAGGATCAGCATGAGTCAGCAAAATCAAGGCAAATTGCCTGTTTTTAATTTTACCTTTGCTTTCCTCACTCATATCAGGTGTGCACAGGGGCGTTTCTAAGATTTGAGGACAATTGGGGCTTAGGCCAGACCTCTGTTGAGGTGTCAGGGGGTCCTACCCTGGCACTTTCTACTTTTGATTTAAAAAAAAAAAAAAAGCATTTTGATGTTTTTATGCACTCCAGAAAAGGTCAAGACACCTTATTTACACTTTAAGTATAACATTAATTCCCAATGTGAATCAATTTTTCCTTTCTATCATAAATTAGAAAATGGTCAGCAGGCCACGCTCCAACCAACAATTGCTGGCCAGATTTGGCCCACTGGTCATATGTTGAGCATCACTGATATACATTTAAACTGCCTAAGCAGCAAAACATGCTGAGTTAGGGATGAGATCACGTTATGCTGTGTTAGCTCCTGCTAACCAGGCAGAGAGAGCTGGACGGGCCTTTAGAGCTGCTTCAAACAATCAGCTGTTGATGCCTCCCCACCCAGTACCATCACAAAAAGATTCTAATTCTGTGGTAAACACTGAATGCTCATAATAATAAGCATGGAATTCCAAGACAACCATAAACATGGCTACATGCACCGCGATTTTTTTTAGAAAAGCTGTCGTGGAATCAGGCATTTCAGGCTGCAACAGTCACAAAAACAGTCTGTATAATCCTGGTGGGGCTGAATTGGAGTCAAACCCTGAACCACAGAGTGTCTGCAGGTCCTAAAAAAATAAATGAATTGAATATAATGATTGCAGTTTTATTTAATTTATCCATCCTTTAATTTCTTTTTATAGAAATGAGTCTTTAAATCTTAAAACCTATCACTGAGCCTAATACTGTGTTTTTACTTTATACTTGCACTTACCTGATGGCAAAATGTAGATTAACCATTATCACTCTAATGAACATATTCCGACAACAAACCTACCTCTGTAGGAACCACTTGCATATCAACAGTTACTTACCTTTATACTTACCTGTAATGCTAGAAAAAAATCAGTCTTAAATTTGTTTAAAAAAATTAGGTTGATAAGGTCTTTAAAAGCATTAGATTTAAATGTTTGTTACCTGCAGACACTAATCCTTTTTCTTTAATTTGTTTTGGACATTTAAACTCTAATGGATGTATTTGATTAAAGGTAGGATCTGGAGGATTTTCAAACAAAACAAAATATAGACATATACACATGAAATCCTGCTTAATCATCACCTATGGGCTTCTACTCATGTGTGGTGGTGACTCTGTTTGCAGCGCTCCTGCCCTTTAACTGTATGTTGATGTTTTTGTGAGCTCGGACCGCTTCTGGGCGGAGCGTGCACCAGCGCGAGCCTTGCCTGAACCTCTTCTGTGAAGCCTTCTTCCGTACCTCCGGGCTCCGTACACCCGGGAGAGTTGAGCCTGATAGGAGGGGCCAAATTTGAATGTGTGTTTACAAACAGCAACTGGAAAATCCTCCAGACCCTACCTTTAAGTGTGTTATACTTTCTTTGATGTTGCTTTTTTACTTTCTGACATTATGAGTGCATGACAGATGTGTGAGTGTCAGGAGACTGAATTAAATGCATTTTCTGGACAATCTTGTACAATTTTCTAGCAGAAAAATATATTTTCTGCATCTTATTTACACACTTGCATAAATACCTTCAGTTTCATAATAGCCATGTAATATTATTTAGTCTGAATGAATGTTTAAAACTAACAGATGTAAAATCTTCTCTTCGACAGGGCACCATTGGGTTTGAAGCTCAGATTGACAAGTGCTTGGAGCTGTCAGAGTACCTCTACAACAAGATCAAAGACAGAGAAGGATACGAGATGGTCTTTGATGGAAAAGTAAGTCCACATTTAACTTTCCCTCTCCACAGTAATAATTCATCCGCAGCCACACAATCAGAGAAAAGCAGCTAACATTAGTCCACGCTGCTTCTTTTACCTCCGTGTGTTCGGTGTCATTATGGATGACTTGATTAACGCGCAGTGCGCTTTTTCTTTGTGTTGGATGAATGCCATTTTTACCTCTAGCTGCAAGTATAATGTGCTGCTATTATGTTTAATGAATAGCATAACGGCCTGTAATTGCTCATATGCATATGAATAGCACAGTGTCTGAAATATCCTCCACCGAGAAGGACCACAACAGCACAAACATATGCGGGATAGATGGGGTTATTAAGCTAAAAACTGTTTTATGAAAGGAGTGCTTGGACACTGAGAGTCATTTATAGTGAAAGCTCTTTAATGTTTCAAGCCTTATTGTTTTCCTGCTGAGCCACAAAAGGCTAAGAGCATCATAACCCAGAGGGTGGTGGGGAAAAAGCCAACTCCTCTGGGCAGCGGCCCAGGTGTTCACTTGTCTGTACCTCCCATTGAGCTATTACATCAATCTGATGTTGAATATACTACGGCTGAACCAGCCCGGCTGTATAAATGAGGCTGGTGTGCATGGCTAGTCAGCTGTTGGTAATGAATGCTTTTCTACTTGCTGGCAGGCAGGCAGGCTGCTCCAGCGAGGCTTCAGATGCCAAAAAATAGAGCTGTGTGGGGTTTTCAGACATATAGAGTATCTGAGGAGGAGGCAGGCTACCTGTCTGATGCCGGCAACACCTAATGGATTTCCTTTTTGAGCTTTGGAGAGCCATTTTTAAATTGAATCTGCTCTGGCTCGAAGAAATCAGCGGACTACTTTCAACTCCTTTTATCTTGTGGTATCTGTAGGATTTCAGGCGAGGATGACTGGTAAATATGTGTATATACTGCATATCTGTGAATATGAAGTTGTAGGTGTACTTGTACATCTATACGTAATATATGTAATTACAGATTATGTCTACTTGTCCATAAGGCTGGGTGGTATGTTTGCCATTAAAATATTAATAATCAAATTTTTCCAATTTCGCCATTACAATATGGTAAATGTGTGTAGAATCATGTCAGATGTCAAATTGCTGTTAATATCAATTGACTTTCATCCACTGTTATGTATTACATCAGGAAACTCTTCACATGTAAAAAATTACACTAATTTACATGTATACCGCTAGTATTGTTAGTTTTTAATTACAATGTGCAGCCCAGTCACTGGAAGAAAATGTTGGCATTGTACATTTTGCAAACCATGGATACTTTTATTTGTACGTTTCATACACATGAAATCAATGTTATTATAATGACGGAGTTCTGATTACATGTTTATGAGCTGACAAGCAAAACGGCTGCCAAGCTGTAGACCACTGTTTGAGACCAACAATCAACAAAACCTGTTGTTATTTAGTGAGTTATTGCTGCGTCTTCTAAGAGCTTTATAGCTACAAAAAAAGTTGTTTATCTAAGACATTGCTGTGTCTCCTGCTGGGATTCTGCCACCAGAGTATTTTAAGTCATAATATGTTCTTTTCCATTCCATAACTAAGTGTGTTTTGTGCCTTAACATAGCCACATATTAACCACAGCATTGTTGAAATGTAGAGTTTTAATATATCCACTGCATAATAATGTATAAATGAAATTTATCCGTGGTTTCCAGAAACGTACAATGCTAACATTTATTCTGGGGATTTTGTGGCTGCTAAAACAACCCTGATGAAAGACTTAATCAAAATTGCAAAAATGCTCCTTAAAACTCACAGACTGCATAAAAATAATGGCTGTAGCTACCGTGATGTCACCCATTGGTTTGTGACCTTGCATTGTAAAGCCTTGAGTTTGGCATTTTGGTCATTGCCATCTTGATTTTTTGGAGCAAGAAGTGACCATATTTGGATGAGAGGATGGAGCTGTGAAGGAGCAGCCTGTCACTCCAAGTGGCCATGCACTTAATTATGCATAACTTAAGGCTTGATGAAATGTAAAAAAGTGAGTTATAGAAAAATGTACCCCCCATACAGTTGTCTAATGTTGAAATTAGCCATAGAGACCAAAACCATTTTGTACCAGGCTGTAAACATGTTTATTTCTGCTATCAAGTTGGGGATTTTAACATGGGGGTCTATGGGGATTGACGCGCCTTTGGAGGCAGCCTCTAGTGGCCATTTTAGGCTCATCTGCGTTGACTTAATTTTGTAGACCCAGAGGGCTGCCACTTGTCGGGATTGGGTTAGTCTCGCCACCAGACAATCAGAGATCTCCGCCTTCTGATAGTCTGGGGACACTCCTTTCTAAAGTGTGTTTAACACACCGGCGAAAACGGCCGGCAACAAAGCAACGCCTCTTGCATTTTTGAAAAGGACACGCC